>NC_063203.1:3939643-4022143 GCF_017589495.1 Alosa alosa | reverse complement strand
CTACTGTGTGAGTATGTATATGATCATCCGTAGGATTACTGTGAATGTATGTGTGTGCGTGTGTATCTGTTTATGCACATGTGTGCATATGGAATGGGTTTACATGACCCCTGGAGGCAAACATACGCAAAAAATTGGTCATCATAGGCCCTACGGTTCTCAAGATATTCACAGAAAACTGTGTCTGCCCTACCCTCCTTTCGGGGGGTCCAGTCCAGCGGGGGGACTACAGATCAAAATGAAAAGCGGTTGTTCCATGCTATCCATGTGGGGTTACATGCCCACCAAGTTTCGTGTAG
Organism: Alosa alosa; assembly: GCF_017589495.1. NCBI lineage: Eukaryota > Metazoa > Chordata > Actinopteri > Clupeiformes > Clupeidae > Alosa > Alosa alosa. The sequence continues at coordinate 4,021,844 of NC_063203.1, read as the reverse complement.
CCCGGTCACTAAATGTACACATAAATTATTTTATTGTAAGGCCCCCAATGAACGAAAGTCCACGAAACTTGGCATGCATTCGGAGGGTGTCATAATGATCCTACACTTTCAAATTCGTGCAGTTTTGACCATGTCAGCCAGCGGGGCTACAGATCAAAACAAAAACAGGAGGTTCCATGCTATCCATGTGGGGTTACATGCCCACCAAGTTTTGTGTACCCCGGTCTTACAGTGTCCCGGGAATCCTTGGCGGAAATTTGGACATCTAAAAAAAAAAAAAAAAAAAAAAAAAAAATCTGACTAAACCTATATGACCTATATGCCGCTTCGCTGCGCGGCGGTCATAATTATAATATCATGTTACATGAGTGTAGGCACTAGAATGAATGGATTTCTGATGCTTTTGATTCATTCTGGATGGAGCAATTACAGGGGGTGAATATCGATTCTTCACTAGTCCTCCATTCATTCCATCTTTCCTTCATTCCTACCTCCTTTGTCAGCCCTACATCATAGCCTCTCCATTTGTTGGAAACCAGGAAAGAACGCAGCGAGGATGGAGGAGTCAAGGACACACTTACATGAGAAATGAGATGCACAAAAAGACACAACACATGTAAGTTAAGCGTGACAGTGTGGAGTGGCAACAAATTTATAACATAAACAGTTTATTTCCATAATGATCCACTTCATATTGTGTTGAACCACAGATAGCTGAAACTGCAGATACTACGCCCGTTGAAATGGAGGTTCCACTGTATCTATTTTGTGCTTTAGAGGACATTGTGTGAGAGTGCCCACTGTCCCTCTGCTCTCCCTGTGCGTGTGTGGAGAGAGGGGACCCATCAGGGCTTGCTGCATACTGGGCCTCCATCTGCAGGCCCCTCACATCACGGCTCAGAGAGCCACAGCTCCGGGCCGAGTCCCAGTCTGCCTCCAGTCCCTCGCCCCAGAGCCTCAGCGCAGGCCAAATGGGCCTGCTACAGTGCTGCCCACTCGCTCAGGTCAGCGGAGAGTCAAAATACGCAGCCTGAGAACACCCAGTGGAGAGACGCATGCCAGGTGTATGAGTAAGGAGGGAGAGAGTGATGAGGGGGACGAGTGGAGCTGTGGGTAGGGGAAATTGATGTGCTCTACTTTTCTTTCGTAACCGGAGAGACTCTCACACCATCTTCTCTGCTCTGGGAAATGTTGCCTTTCCTAGTCACTTAGCCTCTCAAAGCCACTACTGACACACACATATACATACACATGAAAGCTCTTACACACAAAGACATGTACAAGTGAGTGCACACACGCACAGACATCTACAACACAACCAACACAACAGTGCCGAGCTAGTCCTCTTGTGTCCCTTTTCTCTCTCTCTCTCTCTCTCTCTCTCTCTCTCTCTCTCTGTCTCTCTCTTTCCATCCCATCCATCAGCCCCCTCCCCCCACCCCACTCCCGCTCTAGACAGGACAGCCCAGATAACACCAATCTTACCAGCACCTCCCTCTCCCTGCACACATCTCTGCTCCTCCAGTGGCGCCATAGAGGAGTGATGTAGAGAGGAAGGCCGGTTGGGTAGCTAAAGAGCCATGCGATGAGTGAGAGGAGCGGAGAGGGGAGAGGAGAGGAGAGGAAAGGAGAGGGGAGGAGAGGAGGAGAGGAGAGGAGGAGCAGAGGGAGAGGAGTGATGAGGGAACAGGGGGCCTGCCACCAGAGCCGGTCAGGTTTAATTATGCTCTACTTCAGGGCTGACACAAGCCTACTGAGCACTGGCTCTGCACCAGCCACGGTGCACTCCACAGAACACCACGAGCAGAGAGGGAATAGAGAGAGAGAGAGAGAGAAAGACAGAGAGAGTTAGAGAGAGAGAAAGAGAGAATTTGTGTCCTTTGCTTCCACAGCACACAACTAGCAGAGAGGGGGACAGAGAAGAATAGAGAGAGAGAGAGAGAGACAGAGAGATAGAGAGAGAGGGAGAGAATTTGTGTCCCTTTGCTTCCACAGCACACCACTAGCAGAGGGAGTGGGGACAGGGAGATAAAGAAAAAGACAGGGTACAGAGAGAGAGAGAGAGAGAGAGAGAGAGAGATGTATGGGAAACAAAGGATACAGCAAGTGACAGATAAAGTAGAACAGGGGGAGGGAAGAGGGAAGAGAAGAAGAAAGAGTAGAAAAGGGAGGCACAGAGGGACCTGATGAGAGAACAGAGGAGACAGAACAGCAGAGATAAAAAAGGAAACACAAGGGCTTACGAGGGGAAAGATGAAGGGAGAGGCTGGCAGAGAGGGGAAGAGAGGAGGAGAGGAAGAGAGGAGGAGAGGGAACACAGGGGAGAACAGGTGGAGGAGCAGCACCAGAGACGCACCACAGGAGAGACCAGGATGCTGAGATCAACACAGGACTCAGAACAGAAATATATTCTCAAGCCTTATGTAATGTACACACATCCAAAGATCTGTGTCCCTATCACGGCTTCAGGTGATACCTAGTGTACCACTTTATATCTACTAGTCTAAACTGATTTTTATATGTAGCTTGCATCGCTCATGCAAATTACTACATTAGAAACATGCATCCTTTCGAATGAAATAAGGCCCTCCGAGACTTTGGCAAAACAAGACCCTCCAATACTTTGGTAAGACTCTCTCCTTCTATCTATCTGTCCATCTCTCTACCTAGCTTTTTCTCTCTACTGGCATCCTCTTCCTCTGTGCCCATAACTTCATCTCTGAGGAAGAGATAACCAGGGTTTGCTAGGCTCCTGTCAGCCATGCACCCTTTCCCCAGAAGCGGAAGCATGAAGGCAGCAGAGCAGAGGGTTTGATTGCCAGTGAGCTGACACAAAATTGGAAGCTGATGCATCATTCTCGTGTGGGTGACGGCAGTCTTCAGGCGTACAAGCGCCCTTCAAAGCATCTCAGCAGCTTGCCATTCCGCGGACACATGGAGGAGCTGTGAGCCACTGCAAAGAATTACAAGTGGAAAGGTGTCAAACCCAATTATGTGGACTTAAGAACATATGAACACTATGCCCTTGCACGTGTGTGTGTGTGTGTGTGTGTGTGCGTGTCTACGTGCCATCATTTTCATTAATTCTTACTTAACAACAGATGAGATATGAGAGAAAGTGGAATAGAACATTATGTCCAATATTCCAATATATGGTTTAATGTTCTGCATTTCTCATTAGTGGGTCACTTTGATACTAAAAGTATGATTCTATGTAATGACTGTATGATATCTGTACTGTCCCTGTGTATATCTGTGTGTGACTGTTAAGCGGGAATATTACGACTTTGTCAGTGTTTCACTGTTTTACATGGCTGCGTCAGTAGCTATCTGCTCCGGATTGCCAGGTTGCCACTAATCAGGGTCTGATTCAGTGTAGTCCACGTGAGATGGGATGACCAACGCCATCTCCCGTCAGCCTGGAAGGATACTTAAACCCTAACTATTTCCCTGTGTAGTTAGAGCAGCTGATGGATCTTTAGGTGAAGTCATGCTGTCTCTCCCTTTAAATAAACTCTGTTCCTGATTTTTCATACTATTGGTCTGACTGGGTCTCTATTAAATCTATGGTATCAAAATTATCATCAGATAGCAATATTATAGCAGACCTAAGTCTTTCAGTCTATGCATTCTCTCAGCGCTGATAAGAAACAGACATATACAAAAACACACAACTAGAATGACTACACACACACACAGTCATTACCATCAAATTGATCTAAAATTACCCCATTGTTCTCAGCATCCCTCAGGGAGACCACATACATTCACACAATCTCCCAGCTTAGGGATGGAGGGAGAGAGAGATGAAAGATGAAGATGAGAAAAGAGGGGCGGGAGGAAATTAGTGAGGGAGGTATTAATAATGAGTGTGAATCTGTGTGGGAGAAAAGGGGAGGAGGAGAGGAGAAGAGAGGAGAGGTAGAGTGATGGAAGAGGAGGAGAGGAGGGGAGAAGGGGGAGACCAGCTGGGAGGGATATAGAGACAGGATTCTGGCAGTGCCGTCGTTCATCACATTGGAGAGAAGGGCAAAAAATAAAAACACATATAAGCCTCTTCATGTTTATTTGTCACAGAGCCAAAGAGGTGCTGGTTGGAACACACTAATCCTCCCCATAAACATAACGTCTGACAGTGCAGAAACCGCATCATGGTTAGGAAAACCACTTTATGCCAGTCAGGATGTGCATGAAGCATGTGCTTAAAATCAATTTGTCTCTGTTTGGGCGATTCCGTATTCCTACTCACATTCTCTCCCTCCTGCAGTCTCTGTCAGTGCTTTTGGGGTGTTAATCCCACACAGCGCATCAGAATCCCGTCAGAACTCTGCTGATATATACAGATGAGACTGGGAACTGCCGCCACCTGACTGACAGAATGATGAGCTGGAGCTTTCTTTATTCATGAAACATGACAATGTGCTCATCCTAAAGCTGCCTCTGTGTGCATATTTACATGTGAGTGTATTCATGTGTGTAAGACAGAGAGTGTGAGAGAGAGAGAGAGAGGGAGAGAGAGAGAGAGAAGGATCTGATGAGAGAAAGCACATTCTGAAGCACAGGCTGTGTGTCAATGCAATGCGAAAGCCCAGTGAATAGCAATCAGCTGGCATCTCCCACACTGAGAGAGATCCACATTAACGCTTGCTCAGTTGCCCCCGCCTGTTCTGCCTTCGTCACACACACACAGACTCAACTCGACCTCAAGTCCCTACCACCACCCAGCTCATCCCTCAGTACCACAACTGCAAATACAAATCTAGGTAATAGCTTAAGTACACTCCCCCTGGGTTTTAAACCTAATTGAAGTCCAATCAATAAGCAGCTGCTGAATATAGAAGGTTATGACCTGATAGAGCTCTCAGTTCAGTGGTGAATTCAGGACGGGCAAAGCATTGCAAATTGTACAATTCAATGCAAACAGTGCTGCGTTGAACACTGTTTTTTATGCAAGTGCTATGCGAAGGCTAAAGTATGATGAAGTCTGATGAAATCGATGAAATATAGGTTTCATTTTCTTTTTAGCTTTACATTATAATCTTTCATTTGTAAAAGACTTTAGATGGATATCCTGTGCTCACCGCCTTTTTAATCGGGTGGGTTTTGTATACGTCAATGCTGATAGGATAGCACCTCTGACACACCCTCCAAACAAGAGAAAACTACCTCAAAAGCCTGCTGCACATCGTTGCACACTGTTGTAACCAAATATGTCGTTCAAATATGTCGATTGACCAGGTCAATTTCAGGAATGGAATGCTCATGAAAATACCCATGATGCAATGCTTGATGTCACACACCTATGGAGAGGCTAAAACCAATCAAGCCCTGAATAGTACTGCATTCTCCTTTTCTGAGACCCAAAGGAATGACTCAGGCTTGTTATCAAGAGATCTAGCATCTCAGTGTAGCAGTGGCACACAATCAGTTTCATGATAGTAATAAAAGCTTTCTTTTCCTAGATTCCACATAGAACCATAAAAAAACTAGTAGAGCTCACTGTGCATGATAATTGGCACTGCCCACATGGCATAAATAATGCCATGGTGGCCACTGGTGAAGTAATAAACCGGATGTTTGAGTCATGCGAGCTCCTTCAGGGATCCCATGCCATTCCTCTCCCCAGGGGGTCACCGGGTTATTAATCCCTGCTAACAGCCACACAAAGAAAGGAGCCATTCAACCAGAGGGGAGCAAAGATTGCCTCTGCCACACCCATCCCACCCATCAAACAGAAACCTGCGTGCCAGGGTTCCTCGAGCTCATGAGCACAGCAACCTAGAGCAGCATGCAGGGCAACAATCCTCCTCCACAACACATTCCCTCCACAAGTTCAGGTGCCCACTGCAGGAATGATATGACACAGTTCACCTGTAATTAGATCGCCCGCTATATAAAGGTCAAAGGGTAGATTAAAGACCTGCATACCTGTTCAACCCATACCAAAGATCATAAAGGGAAAGGCCATTCAATCTGTACACAATACAGGGTGTAGAGGAAGGAGGGAACATGCAGATGTTGGTGTATGGTGATGATGAGTGAAGGATTCCTACTACGGCTGGCAGTCATCCCTACAAATTAGCAAGTCGCAGCCCTGTGCTGCAGCAATCAATCCAGAGATCAATATCTGCGCTGATAGGTGCTGACCCCAGACTGTGTGTGTGCATGTGTGTGTGTGTTCACATTTGTGAATGTGTTTGTGTGTATATCTGGGAGAGTGTTGCCTTAGGAAATGACAAAACCATAGGGAATGGTTCCCTCCGGTAGGGAAATTTGGTCTCTGAATTTATACCAATCCGTGAATTAGTGAAACACACTCAGCACACAGTGAACACAGAGTGAGGTGAAGCACACACTAATCCCGGCGCAGTAAGCTGCCTGCAACAACAGCGGCGCACTGGGAGCAGTGAGGGGTTAGGTGCCTTGCTCAAGGGCACTTCAGCCGTCCCTACTGGTCGGGGTTCGAACCGGCAACCCTCCGGTTACAAGTCCGAAGCACTAACCAGTAGGCCACGGCTGCCCCCGTAAACCAGAGCCTAATTGAGGACACTTTGGTGAGAATATTTCACCACTCTCTATCTGACAATATATATTTTTTATAAACTCTCTCTCTCATACACACACACACACACACACACACACACACACATCATAATGTTCTCCAATTCATGTTAATCCCATGGGCATTATAGCATTTGAAGGACATATGTGTAATTTCCCAATCTGTTAGGGGACAGGCTGTGAGATTTAATTCCACAGAATCAGAGGCATTAAAACAGGTCTTCAAGGAAAAGAAACTGTCATCCGTCTTTGGGCACACGTTCAGTCCCCACAGCCAGATGTGCACGCATGCGGTCTGCCTCCTGCAGTTGTAAGCTATTCCTCAGTGTTGCTCTGTTCGACTTCCAAGCATTGAATCTTTGAAATGAAGTTAATGCAGATACGGTGAGCTGATAACGGGAGGAGAATGCTAAAAAAAATACCAGAGAACTGTCATCAAAGACACTGGGCAACCGATAACTGCCATGGAGATTTTGAAGAGGAATATTTGATATTGATCAAGATTAGGATGAAGATGTGGAGTCGATGTGATAGAAAGTTAATTAGACAAATATATAGGCCTACTCTAGTCTACGTCAAAAATGAACAATTACAAGCAAATGCCTTTATTTCCCCCCATTATCGACGCTTTATATCGACGCTTCGGAGTGTCCCACCCCATACACGCTCCTGATCAGCTTCATATAAGCAAGCGTAGGGAATTAGGCTTTACACTTGATAGGAGCAATATAAGATAGTTTTGCAAAGATATTGAACTAAAATGAGCTCTTCTTAGGCTATACTTTAAAAACATCTGTAGCATATGTAAGCTAGAATGAATGAAAGCCAACAACTGTGCGATTCGTTTGATATTTGATGAATAACATTAAAAAGGACATACTATGGCTGCATAAGATGACTTAATATTTCAATAAAAAGACAATAATAAGGTGATACTTTTTCATTCGTTGTGTCATCGATGACATCCTCATGCGATAAAATGAATAAACTTGAACTGCTTCAGTCCTCACACACAATATTATAACATTGTCTATTAACCTACCTGGATAACAACCTTAACATATCTCGTTAATGAAATTAAATTACCACATTACATTTTACAAAACGTAAAAGAAAACACATCTTACCGAATGATATAGTAAGTGATGCTGTAGTCTACTACGCGTGCGTTGCCTGTCTTGTCCTCTTCGTCGCCGCGGCAGGTTGTTCACACAGTTTAATATTTTCACAGCAGGTCCGTCCCTCTGCGATTGTTGATTGGTTGTCTCTGACTCCATGGACTAGCCTTCTATCTCTCCTTACCCATAGGTTCCTTTTTCATTGTTTTTGCTATGGAGTAAGAATTATCTCATGTAAATGGCATTTTCCTCTGCTGCAAATGAAATAAATATATTTCGGCTAACAAATAGCCAGCAAACACTTAAATAACCTAATATTCATGAAGCTTATTTGTATTAATAGTGGCAGTAAAGTAATTTGTTTACGCAGCTGCCAATCTAGTCTAAATTAACCAATAGGTGCTTCCAACAAATGTATCTGGAGCATGTAGTTTTAGAAGTCCTGCGGAATACTGTCACTCTACAATCTCCATTTGTAAAAAGACTACAATTTTGGCCGTATTTCCTCTCACAACGCATGGGCGTTGAAGTATGGTGCTTTCTGATTGGTGTTTACAGTGGGCTAGACCACTCGCATTCTGATCATGCCGAAAACTTCCGTCCTCCACAATCTAATGGCAAGTTAGATTGATAAAAGAAAACATTTTTTTTGTCTGTTGAAGCTAGCATTTAAGGGTAACACAGACGCCTCCAATCAGGTAGGGTACATATCAACGACACATTTACCTTATGTATGTTACTCTTTAACACTATACGCTAAAATGCAAACTATAACAAGCTGCCAACCCAGTTAACGTTAGCTACGTTAAACATGGACCTTCAACGAGTAACTTCTTCAGCTAACTAGCTAACGTTAGCTAGCATGTATCTAATATTTGCGAAAGCCCTTGGCAACTAGAGCTAGTTGCTTTCACTAGCAGCTACCACAATGTTTAATTAGCTTAGGAAGCTTGCTAGCGGGTTAGTTCTAGTTAGCAAACCTTATAGAATAATTCCTGCTAGCAAACTTCTGCCACCAACTAAAATGACCGTCAACACTCCAGAGCCTTATTGGGCCTGACTCGAATAATCTCTGGCTATTAATGTGAGATTGATGTAAACTATTAAATGCTATCATGACCAGGAGAAAACAATTGAACGCAGATTAACTTTAGTGTGTTTGGCTAACGTTAACGTTACCTATTCTAGTTGAGAGGGATAACGTTAACATCGCGGTTGTTTTTTTACTGTTCGCCCAGAGATATTAAAAAATGACATGTACTTAAGATGAGGTGTCATGATAACAGTCGGTCAAAATGTAACTTCAGGCTATTTTTGTCAGACATTCAACCTTTTTTCGTATAAGATCATAGTCATAATATTAATACAACCGTCCCGCTGCTGCTGTAAGTTAGCTTCTATTTCTCGCAAGATAACTTTAGCATGGCGGTTGTTGACTAGCATACATTGGGCTGACAAATGGAGCTGATAAATTCAGCATTTTTTTTCTGGCTTTCATTTTGAGTGCCAGTATTTCTGGCCAAAAGGAGTCATCGGTGGGCTGTTGTGTTTATATCAGTTATTGATATCTGCGACAAGAACGACTCCTAAACAAAATGTAACGTTAAAGTTAACTCCAATAACATTTGCTAGTTGTGCTATCGCTAGCTGTCTAGCTGGACGTTGCCCCAGGTTAGGTTTAGTTTACTGTCGTTTAGCCTCCTGGTGGCTCGCTATTAAATTCGATTACGTATCGTATGACTTTGTAAAGCCATTTTATCAGCCGCCTTAACCTTTCATTTCTGATATTGATTTCTAGCAGCTGGCATCGCTGCCATTTATTGACCATTTCCGCCATTGTAAGTTACTAGCATAAGTTGGGGCAGCCGTGGCCTACTGGGGAGCGGTTCGGACTTGTTACCGTAGGGTTGACGGTTCGAACACTGACCAGTAGGCCACGGCTGAAGTGTCCTTGAGCAAGGCACCTAACCCCTCACTGCTCCCCGAGCGCCGTTGTTGCAGGCAACTCACTGCGCCGGGATTAGTGTGTGCTTCACCTCACTGTGTGTTCACTGTGTGCAGTGTGTTTCACTAATTCACGGATTGGGATAAATGCAGAGACCAAATTTCCCTCACGGGATCAGAAGAGTATAGACCCTTTCAACAATAAAAACAAAAACAATGCTTGAACGTTCTATTTGGGCCCCAATCTACTTCCTCTCCATTAAGATAACATATGGAATGTTAAAAAGGAAGTCTTGTGGGGCCAACTATGATGCTGATAATGGAACTCTCTTGAAAGGGTCCTTATACTTATGTGCTTATACTTAAGTATGTGAACGAAGGATGAACCAGAAAACGATACATAACTGCCTTTACTTGTCATTGTAAATAGTGGGTATGAGTCTATGGTAAAAGCTGTACAGAGGCGTGGACGTGTTGCGTAGGGTGAAAATTGCCACAGAGTTGATATTATACAATCAGAATATTTGGGCCATGATACAATATTATTGAGATTCTTTATGTTTTACAATACAGCCAGTATTGATTATGCAATAAACTGTATTTTTTCTACAATAATTTATAATCTGTGTCATACTGTCAAATGCTATTTTGACTTATAGACTACTTACTGTCCAGTGTTTCCCACAGAATTAAATTCTATTTGTGGTGGTAGGTTTGCAGAATTAACTTGAATGCAACAGTTTTTAACAAATTAGCGCAGCGTGGTTATGATGCTGACCAGATTTAAGCACAATTTAGTACAACCTGGAAAATCATTGTGTGGTGGTCAATGTTGATATTGTGGTGGGCCGGCACAAATAATTCAATGTATGGGAAACACTGCTGTCCAATTTTCAGTGTGACATGAACAAAATTATGCTCTGTGAGTCAGTGTGTCCTAGAGGTGTAAAGGTACACGTATTTGTACCGAACCGTTTAGGTACAGGACGTTAGGTTCAACACAGATGTGCACCGAATGCAGTCTTCAACAGCAGTAGTAATAGAGGTAGTTTTTTTGCATGCCATATTTCAAGTTAGACTTAGTTTCCACACAAACATATTAGTGGCAGGCCGTATATCAGTTTAGTTAAATAACGGCATAAACATTTGACACCTTTTCAAAATACTATTCTTGCTTAATGTGTTGAGCATCAGCAATATTGTCAGTGAACGTTAGACTAGCAGTAGTAGCATACCTCCAGGCTTACTGTACCGAAAATTAACTGAACCGTATCTTCCACACAAAGTTACGTATCGAATTGTGATTTTTGTGTTTTGTTACACCCCTGTGTACACCATATTGTGCACTTCAGATTCAGATTCAATACTAGAATAGATCAATGTACCAAAATTACATTTAAATAATGTTAGGCAAGATAAATAAACATTGTGATACTTGGTGTCACAGCGATACAGTATTGGCCAAAAAAGGATCATAGTGACACTATGATCTTATATACTGTCTGCCTTTTACATTAAGTGCTTCACACAACTTACAGTGCAAATATTGGCTACATTGTCATGTATGTGTCCCTCCTAGGAATCAAGCCTAGGAGCCTGCTATTAGGACCTTGCTCTACCAGTCTATCTCTGTTACACTTCAAGAGATTCAAATTCATGGATTTTATGGGGATGACTTTTACAGGTGTGGAGAACAAAGGTGTGGAGTCCTTGAAGCTCTAGCTCTGTTAAACTGTCTGCTGGCCTCATGCCAGCATAACCATCCTGCTGCTAGTGGCTCTTAATGTGGACAATGAATCCAGAAGATATAAAGAGGTTTAATAACCTGCCAGTAAAGCCTTTGATTTTATGTGGTAAAGTAGCCTATGTTTTAACGGCCTAAAATAACAGCTAATGAGACGAGATATCTATACACCATGTCAGGCAAGTGAGGCCCCTGAAAGAGCTTTGTTGGCTATAAATGGGTGGTGATGTTTCCTCTGCCCAGTCTCTCTCACACACACACACACACACACACACACACACACTTTGAAACTGAAGGTCTAACATGTTTAGTGTTTTTCCGAATGGCCTTTAAACACACTGCCGTAACTGGCCTGCTATGTAGGACTGTAGTAGAAGAAGCAGTCAGCTGGTGTTAGTGGTGTGACGGCACATGAATGGGAGCACTGTTGCACAGGGCGTGACAGGATTTAGGGCAGAGACGGACGTGGCAAGAATGAGATCTTTCTCACCCTTTTAGCGCAGGAGAGGTGTGTCGTGCGCGGCAGAACGGAACGTCAGTCACTCCCTCCCTCCCCCTCCCTCTCCTCTCTGCCAGCCCTTGTCCGTCACACTGGGGATGTTCTCTTAGAAGGCCAGGCCTCCCTGTAATTCCAACCGACTGTGCCACCGTTAGCAATGGCTCGCTCTGTGTGGGGTGACGCTGCCGCGCCCGGTGAGAATGTCATCCAGATAAGACGCAAATGTCTCCCACGCGGGGTCCAAAGGCCAGGTCGGCCGCCACTAGCGTGGGGCCGGCTGCGTAGAGTCTGGGCTGTGGGACTACAGGGTTTCTTAGTCTCAGTCAATATGTCACTGTTTTTAAGGGCACACCAACTCATGTGTGTGGGGATCTGATAACCTAACTGGAAGTGAAAGGTGCTTTGATTTACTAGTGGAAAAGACAGTTCCTGGAAGATGTATACGTCATGTTGACTTTGACCTCATCCTAGTGAAAGGAAGGAGTGTATTCAGTACTTCCTTATAGGACCACAGGGTGGTGGGAGATACGCTCCTCAGGGATGTCATGAACTCCTTGTCTAATGTTTACCTGTATGTCTAATGTTTGTCTGGTTCCTGTGCGGAAATGTCGACCCTCGGCTAAAGAGCACTTCTCATGGTGCTCTAGTGAGTGCTGCGAGGTGGGCATTGAAATGACTCTCCCCTCGCCTCACACCCGTGTTCCTCTTGTCTGTGGCAGGCATCGTCTAGGCTCCTTCCCTCAGGGCGGTGCCGAGAGAGTGAGTGAGAGATCCGCCTCGATCCCCTGCTCCACTCGATAAGGATGACAATGGAAGAGATGAAGAATGAAGCCGACAACACCTCCATGGTTTCCATGACCCTCTACGCCGTTATGTACCCTGTCTTCAGTGAGGTAGGACTTTTCTTTTGACAGCAGGTCCTCTTACCAAGAGGACACACGGTGACGCCATAAAGTGACATGAGGAAGTATCTTTTTGACACTATATTTTGAAATAATGACTAAATCATATATGGGGTGTGCCACGACTAAATGAGTCCAGTTCGACAAAATAAAAAAAATGCCTTTGGAATTAAAACAGCCCTAGTGCTGTCGCAGTCAATCTCTGTTGTCCATTCTCCAAAGAAATCCATAGCCAAAGATTGAATTGCTTTAGAATCTCTATTATTTGATCTGAAAAGCAGGCAGTAAAACTCGTGAGGCATTTGTATAACTTGTGAGATGGCATATAATGTTCGATAAACTTCTGAAGACGACAAAGACAACAATAGCCTAATGCCTAATGCATAGCCTAATGTTTTTGCTTTTAAATAGGCCGCCAACTCCAAAATAAATTGAATCGAACCAATCAGGTGCAATCTCCGTGAGGAATCTGGTCAGCAACACATAGTTATCAGACCAAAGAAAATGGAAACTTTCCTGTTCTCACACAGCAAGCATCTGAACGAGGAAAAAAAACGAGGAAAGTCAACTTTTTTATCCAAACTTTAATGCGCAGCCTACACATTTGGCCTTCAAAATCATATTTCTAGGTTGTTTTACAGTAAGATACGTAAATGAGTGATAGATAATAGGTTAAGGAATGTGTTTGTGGTGAAATTAAAAAAAAAATACATAATTTAGTCATTTTTTCGACCCTTTGCATTCAACTCGCTATATCTCGAAATGGATTTCGGCAACATAGGACTCATTTCGTTGTGGCATATGTATGTGAATGTAGTGTCAGGTGTTTAGCCCATTTTGTCTCTCTAAAATATCAAAGGCAGCTCCTCAGGCCAACGATTTCTCACAGAAAACACTCTTGTGTTGTGAAGTTAGTAGGGATTGCAACAGACCTTGCCATTGGGTAATCCGATCAGAAGTTATGAAACTGGCTCCTCTCTGTGGTGTGACAGGGCCTGTAATTACTTTATAGCAACGAGGCCTCTCCTATTTCAACATGATCTGTGCTGTCCTTAAGAGGACACACACACTTGGACCCACTGATCTGAGGAGCCCCTGCTTTGCCCTGCGAGGTTTGTCCTCTACTGGACCCACTGATCTGAGGAGCCCCTGCTTTGCCCTGTGAGGTTTGTCCTCTACTGGACCCACTGATCTGATGAGCCCCTGCTTTGCCCTGCGAGGTTTGCTGTGGATGCGCAGGAGCTGACTCTAGATCAGATTCGATCTGGGCTGGATCCCAGATGGTCAGGTGCTATCTGAAAGTAACACCTAACATTTAGGTGGTGTTTCAGCTAGGCCTTACACTGTCAGTATCATGGGCTTAAAGGGCCCACTTCATGAATTTGAATGAGGATTTCAGTCCCGACTAATAACTAGGCAGTATTTTGAAGGATTCCGCACACGATCTCCCTTCAGTCCCTCGGCAAGGATTTTGGGCTGTGGTGAGCTTGATAGTGTTCAGATGGTGGTAGCGTGTGCGTGCGCGCGCGTGTGTGTGTGTGTGTGTGTGAGTGTTTGTTTCAAAAGCTTCAAGGCCATCATCATCTGCTCTCACAACAGTCAAAGTACCCCACAAAGTGCTGCAGATGAGCTGGTGTCTGTGTCTGTGTCTGTGTCTGTGTGTGTGTAGAGAGATAGAGGTATGTGTGTTTGTCAGAGTTGTGGTGAGTACTTTAGTACCTGATGATGGCTGAGCTCATATCCTGTGGCACTCATGCAAATGAATCTGTCTGAGGAGCCTCAGGCCTGCTGCTGCACGTGCCTCTCACAAATACCAGTTAGACAGACAGAGATGGCAGCAGAGATTTCAGTCCTCAGTCATTTTTACTCCTTAACCATGCTCAGTGTATAATACCATTGTCAAGCAAATATGCGATACTACTATTTTAACAGCATTACAAATATGTAATCCTACTGTCTCAGGTTTAACATAAGTAATGGCCCACTGGCCCGGGACAAGTAAAAGAGCATGTCAGTCAAGTTGGTTGGCCAGTCACTGGCCAGTTTTTTTTTTCTGCCAGTCGCCATCGCGATTCAGCTCACGTTGAAGCAACAGAGGCTACTAAAATGAATAGGGAGCTCATTGCAGTGTTACAAATGAGCAGTTTTGTGTAAAAAGGCACACACACACATTTTCATGAACACTATTACCAAAGATCCTCTAGATTAGATTCTGGTTCCATTCATACACGCAGTCCCATTTGCTGGGGCATGCTGTGAATTCCGCACTGGCTTTATGTGGGACACAGAAGATTGTGTGATGGTGTGATTCTTCTGTAGTAGTCATGACAATCCTCTGTTTGCAGCAGAGCTTTAATGACCATTGTGTATCGTTCTTTGTCTCCTTCTCTTTCTCTCCATCTCTCCTTCCATCCCTGTAGCTGGAGAGAGTGAACCTGTCTGCAGCACAGACCCTAAGGGCAGCTTTCATAAAGGTAAGAATGCGCACTGACTTTTTACTGTACTTTTTGTCCCGTTCCACATGGAAGGAAGGCCATCTCTATAGCCAGTCAGACACATTAATGCCGCTTATAAATACCATAATACCCTTAATGCAGTGGCCCTATTACTGAGTGATTCAGTAACATATTTGCAAATGTGATCTTCACTTCACATGAGCTGTATGCTCTGTGGACTGAAAGAGTGAGACCAATTTTCTTTCTTTATCTAAATTGCATGGATCTTTTACAAGACACAACAAATAAACCAATTAATGTGTTTTCTAATCTCAGAATTTACTGTGTGCTACAAAATGTGCTACAAAAAAGCTTTTAAATAATTTCACACACACACACACACACACGTAAGTTTCACCTAAACACCTAAGTTTCCTACACACTCATCCAGTAAGACTGAAAGGATGTGCAAAGTGGTCTGTGTTGCTGTGCTGTTCTGATGCCAACCCCAGCTGTCCCTCTGCCCTCCCTGTGCAGGCAGAGAAGGAGAACCCAGGCCTCACACAGGACATCATCATGAAGGTCCTGGAGAAGAAGAACGTGGAGGTCAACTTCCCAGAGTCCTTACTGCGCATGGCTGCAGACGATGTGGAAGGTGAGGAAAGCTGTGTGTGTGCGCGTGTGTGTGTGTGTGTGCGCGCTAGTAAGTGTGTGCATGCATCATAGCAGTGATCTTGACGATGGTGTGTGCCAGTGGTTAGGTATTAAGTGTGGCCTGGTCCACATTCCCCAGTTCAGTTTTAACTAATATTAACTCCGGGCCTTGGGCATACATTCAGAGCTGTTGCTGTCACACAAAGCATTGGAATAGTGGCGTGCATGATTCTGCACCTAGATGGCGCTGTTCCATCACATATAAGCCTGATCAAATGCAAACGCATGATTTCCCCCACCTCTGCTTGTAATTTAATTTTCTCCTCAACATGAACAGTTTTTCCCCCCCTTCTTCTCCCTCCCTCGCTCGCTCGCTCTCTCTCTCTTCCGTGCCATCTTCAGATTTATGTTGCTAATGAATTCACGGCCACATGCGGCAAACGGGGGCTGGCGCCGCGCTGCTGTTTGAGTTCTAAATTTACCTGGGCCATTAATCCGCCGCTGTCCTGCTCCCGCCGTAATCTCAGCCCCTCGCCTCTCTCACACCGTAATCCTTTCCCCCCTGCGCCGGACAGACAGACCCGCGGGTGTGTGTGTGGGTCGGTGTGGGTGGGTATGAGTGTATGTATGAGGCAGGCTTAAGGGCTGAATGATAGTGAGACTGATTGAAGGTTTATGTAGCGTGCGTGTGTGTGTGCGCGCACATTCCCACTGAAGCTCACATACATCTGTGAAGGCAAATGTGTATGTGCTCTTGGTGAATCCTTCATTGAGGGTTAAAGTGCATGCTGATTGATGGGCAGGAGATGGATATTAATGCGATAGTGGAGTTATAGGGCCCTATATATGGTTTGGAGCTGTGCATGAGCGGTTTTATGACACGTTGGTTTGCAGCATTTGATGGCGAGGCTATAGAGGCCCATGTATCAGGATGGTTATGTGTCTTTTGTATGCAGACAGGTGAGTCTTACGGCCAAGCTGTCAGGCAGGAAACAGTGAGCAGACATTGTGGTTGGGAGCATAGTAGCTTCTCATACAATGAGCACTAGCAGCACATACCAGTTTTCTAGGAGACCTCTGCCCTCTGGTAGGACTCAATAGGAGCTTCAGTCCACCGCGAGGACATATCAAATGAAGTGGCCCACTCTGAAACCTGTAGGACAATGGAGTGAAAGCTTGGCTGTTACCCTGGTGACTGATGTGGAGTGATGTGTGTGTGTGTGTCTGTGTCTGTGTCTGTGTCCTAGCAGAATACATGATTGACCGGTCCGAACGAGAGTTCCATGATCTCAACGAGAGAGCACGGGCGTTGAAACACATCCTCAGCAAAATCCCAGACGAGATCAACGACCGGGTACGCTTCCTACAGACCATCAAGTGAGTACATGTATACACACCCTCACACACTTCCTACAAACCATCAGAAGAGTCACACACGTACTTGCATAACTCACATATGATTATTTTGAAAAATGCTCATCCATGATATCAACAAGGCTGTCTTAAGCTCACCCACAAGTCTCTCTCTCTCGTTCTCTCTCTCTCTCTCACTCACACACACACTATGTGCCCACATCTCTCCTAGAGGCAAATGTGTGTTTTGCTTACTGGGTTCACATTTTCCAATTTCATAATATTTCATCTTTAGTTGTTGAGTCACACTGTAAGTAACTTATGCAGTAAGTCACTATTTAAAATCCAAAAGTTGGGATTGAAAAAACTGACTTCTGAGCAAGAGAAGTTTCCAGTTGCAAATGAGCTGCAGACTAGTGTGTGCCTGTGTGTGTGTGTGTGTGTGTTTGACCACTCTCGCCCTCTCATTCCCCAGAGATATCGCCAGTGCCATTAAGGAGCTATTGGACACAGTCAACATTGTCTTCAAGAAATATCAGTACCAGAACAGAAGGGTAAACGACTACACACTCACACACTTTCTCCTGAACACGCACACACATATATACACACACACACACACACATATACATGCACACACAGATATACACACACACGCACACACCCACGCTCTCTCTCCCTTTCCCTTAAACACTTTCCTATTCAGACACTCTCTCCATCTAAATCCTAGTCTCACACACCACCTGAAGTGCCTAATTAATTTACCTTCCCTCAGCTTTTTTTGCGTCAAGGAGAAGAGGTCTTTTTTTTATAAGAAAAGGGAGGGGGAAAAAAACACATTCCGAGGTAATGAGCCAAGAAATCTTCCTTCGTGTTTTCCAGGCACTTGAACATCAGAAGAAAGAGTTTGTGAAATATTCCAAAAGCTTTAGCGACACGCTGAAAACATACTTCAAAGACGGACAGTAAGTCTCCCTACTCCTGACCCTATTTGTGCCGTTGTTATCTCCCTCTTCATCTTGAGGGCCATTCTTGCATATTTGAATTTCATGCTTGTTTTGCCCATGCTCAGTTCAGTGCAGCATCTTGCGTGGGATAATCAACTCGTCACAACCAAACTCAAGCTTTGTTGTAGATCACAGAATAACTGTTTGCTGGGAATGACCTTAGCCTAAAGCCACATTGTTTGCTTAGTTTGAAGTAGAGCTATGTTTAGATCTGGGGCATCCGAATGCTTTTCAATTACTAAAGGAAGGCGCTTTCTCCCTCTTGTTTTTGAGAGCATTTCTGAAGACTCATGCACAAAAGAGCATGCTTAAAGAATAAATGAGCTTTATGTTGAACTGCCGTTGCTCTCTGTATGTCCTAACCTCCCTCTCTCTCTCTCCCTCTCTCTCGCTCCCTCTCTCTCTCTCTCTCTCTTGGTCTGCCCCATCCCTCACCTTCTCTCTCTTGGTCTGCCCCACCCCTCTCTCTTTCTCTCTTGGTCTGCCCCATCCCTCACCTTCTCTCTCTTGGTCTGCCCCACCCCTCTCTCTTTCTCTCTTGGTCTGCCCCATCCCTCACCTTCTCTCTCCTTTCTCCCAATCTCCTTCTTGTCTTCACAGGGCAATAAACGTGTTTGTCAGTGCCAACAGGCTCATCCACCAAACCAACTTGATACTCAAGACCTTCAAAACTGTTCCATAGATTTTTTTTTCTTCATCATTTTAATAAAGAGATGTGGAATAGGATCACATTTATATGAACAATGTAAAGATTTTATGAGCTGTATAATTTATATTGACACCGCTTTGTGGGTAGTGGGCTTTTTTTTTTTTCCCCCTTCTTCAATTCTTTTATTTTATTGCTGGAGAAATTGCCAGTGTTGATGACTACCCAATCACTGGGCCCTCTGGTCATGGAGCACCTTTGCAGTAGCACTGGTCCAGGGTCAGTGGGGCCTGTGGGCGTGTAGGAAAGTGTCATGATGTGCGCAGGTGTATGACTGATCCCTGGTCAGCCCTCCCTCTCTCCCTCCCTGAGAGGCGGCTTCACAAGCAGGGTCCTGAGTCAGTCAGAAGCCTGTCGCAGAGAACGCTAACTTCTAACACACCCCACACACACCTTTTGGTTCTGCACAGTAGGACGCCAAATAAAAAAAAATGAAGAGCCTTAAAAAGAAAATGGAACGTGATTGAACATTCCTTTAGACCATGCTGTAAATATAATAACATTTCCCCCTGTCTCCCTTACTTTTGACACCCAGGCTTTGAAGAAATTGGATATAAGAGCTGCACGTTGAGTGTATTTAATTTGACGTGGTCACAAAACTGTTCAAATAAACTGCCTGGGTATGTCAGAGATTTTTGTCTGTCTCCTCTCTTCTCTTTGAATCTTCTTTGCTGTGTTCAATGCCCTCCAGTGCATCTGTTCTCATTCTCTGTACAGTCCAAATCGTTAGCCTTAATTCATATGAGGTCATTAATTAAGTAAAACACAGACTTCACGCCAGGCCCTCCAATCAGCTCATGTTTTTCAGAGCAATTAAGCCATTGGGTGAAATCATCCATGCTCATCTCCCACCCCAGAAGAATACTGATGTGTTGTCAGGGAACACAGGCTTATTTCTGAACTCTTCAGAGTTTGTGTTTTTAAAGGCCAATGAAGAGACCGTATTTCTACAGTAGTTTACTATATGTGGTATAGGATTAGCATTGCATGGCAGACCTTTGTTGCTAGAGAAAGCCACTAAGCAACCCTTGTCTCAATCTCAAAACCAAAGTTATTAGTTGGCTGAAAGGGATTTAGAAAGTAATCTCCACCTCCCACTAGAGAGAGAGTGCTAGCATGGGTGATTTCATATGTGGCAGTGGGTCAGTGCAGGTGCAGTGTATTTCTCTATGTGAGAAAGCATGAATGAGTTAGGTGAATGCACATTACAGCGAAAGAGAGTGGGTGAGTGCATGCATGTGTGTGAGAGAGAGTTGTTAAACGGGTGTAGGCAGTAATTGTGCTAAGATAAGCTCCTCTCCTGTGTCCAATCTGTGAATAGGCGACTGGGTTGGACACAAACACAAGCCTCTCCTGGTTCCTAGTTGCCTGGAGACATAGCCGAGGCTTTGGACGAGGGGTCTAATAAAAGGAAATTGTGTGTGAATGTCTGTGTGGCCTCCTGGACTGTGTCCACCGCTGCGTATACGTCTCCCACTGTTCCCTCTCGT
Organism: Alosa alosa; assembly: GCF_017589495.1. Taxonomy (NCBI): domain Eukaryota; kingdom Metazoa; phylum Chordata; class Actinopteri; order Clupeiformes; family Clupeidae; genus Alosa; species Alosa alosa. Next base: position 4,001,431 of record NC_063203.1, on the reverse strand, counting down.
CCACTTCAGTCCCCCTCTCAGTCTGGGGGTCTGTGGACGTGCGGAAAGTAAGCTCCTCTCTGTGGCGTTGATGTCTTTGGAACTTCCATCACTAGGATTTGTGTTTTAAGGGACAAGAGCTTTGAGGTGGAAGTGTGCGGATGTGTGATTGAGCTGTGTAACGTCCCTCCTTGTGCACAATGTTGGGTAAGAAACACATTTCTATCTGCTTTAGCAACATTTTATCAATCATTTTCCGTGAATAAAGTAAGTCTTGAAAAAGGGACTTTGTTGTAGATCTCTTGTTGTCATGGCTGCATCTGTTCTATTTTTGCTGATTACGCTGATCAGTGTTTATGATCACTGGAGGCCATAAACACTGTTCTGTGCAGCAATGGCACTGGCTGAGTTGGAATTCCATCAGGCTTGTTCTTTTGTGTCCCTCTGCAGTAGCCTGGTGCTGTTTTATAGTCCTGCATCAGAGGTCAGCCCCTACTCATTATGCACATCCCTCATTTTATGACCTTAATGCTATGACAACAAGCTCGGTTAGTGTGTTGTGCACTGCAAATTCCAGCAACCTAGTTACAGCCTCCTCAACATGAGTTAAAACTATGTGTTAGTCTCATGTAGATCTACATACCCCTTGGTCTTGTTATTTGTGACTATGACATATGACTTATCCCTGTAGCCCTGTAGCAATCCAATCAGTCAAGTGCCAAGACCCTCCCACCACCACCACCCCTCCACCCACCATTCCCTCATAAGATCGCTGGTGGTTGGCAGCTGACAGGCGGAAACCATGGAGACGCACGGGGAGACAGGATTATTGGAGTGTCGACTCTGTATGGAAGACCTGGTGAAAATGCAAAACCTATTTCTGGTAAGGTCTGAGAGAGAACACCTAAGCCTGAAAACATTCTCCTGAGGTGAATTTGTGTATGCAATGTTTTGAAGGAGCACCGAGACATCTTTTGGAACAGAGAGAAGCAGCCTGCCCATTGGCTGTCTTCAGTTGTGTTCCTTGCAGAGTGTGATAATACCTGCTTGCCTCTGGCTTCAACTTGAGGGCATGATTTTTGTCCTCTTCTAATTGCAGTATTCGCAGTGTCTCTTTGTTATCCACTGGCACCACAGATACTGTACAACACTGACTTTGGCCCAAATCTGGCCCTGATCCTTGTCAGCTGATAGAGCGGACATCTGTTCAAGCTGCCCTTTAAATGCTGCTGTTGAGAACAACAGAAGAGACACAGGATATCTGTAGCTCCTCTCTTTGTGCCTCCACTTCTTCGCTCGATCTTGGCTGAGACTGCTGTCCCACTTATCAGCTGACTAGCTCTGGGTGTAAAATTGATTATCGCTTAAAGCAACCACAAGTATCTTAACGGACATTTAAATGAATGAGTTCTCTTTTTTTTGCTAAATAAAAGAAAATTGATTTCTAACCCCTAAGCACTGTGAGGACATTTTAATTACTCTCCCCAGATGTTTTCCAAGATTCATGATTCACCAGGGGAATCTGTCCAATCTCACTCCCTTATTCCTGCAGTTCCCACTGCACTAATCTGGGTAAACCTTACATTTCTCCTTCAGGGGAGTTTTCATAGCCTGATGGATTAGAGTGGTAGATAGCTGATGGTGAAGTCGTTGCTGTGTCTGTGGGTGACCTCACCTGACCACTGTCTCCCCATATGCCCTCCGCAGCCTGCGGGCAGCAGCCTGGGCCGTGAGGAGTTCATGGAGCGGGCGTGTGTGGCGGTGGGTCGCGGCACGCGGGAGGAGTACGGCCAGCTGTTCGACAGCGTGGACGTGTCGCGGGAGGACCGTCTGGACTGGACTCGGCTGACCACCTTCCTGCTGCTGAAGCTGTGCGAGCAGGACGAGCAGGCGCGGGCGGCCACCGTGCCACGCTGGAGAGCCCCGCGTCCACTGCCCTCTCCACACAGGGAGCCCGTCCAGGGGGTGGCGCTGCTGCGCTCCAGTCCCAGCCGATTCGTCAGCCTCAGCAAGGATGGTGTGCTGGGGGTGTGGTCTGACGAGCTGGGGCTCCTCAAGAGCCTCCGGCTGACCAACGAGTCCGTCAAGCCCAAAGACCTCTGGGCAACGGCCATGGTTGTGCTGCCCAATGTCCACAAGGTAAAGGCATCCTAAGTCAGTGCTTAGTCCTCTTTCCTCTACACTTTCACTTTTCTCTCTCTCTCTCTCTCTCTCTCTCTCTCTCTCTCTCTCTCTCTCTCTATTTGCATCTCTATTCATCAGTCTGTCGGCCTGTCACATTCTCTGGTTCTTCCTGTGTGTGCTCTCATGTGATGGCCTAATACAGATATCTTCCATCGTTGCATTCGTTAACTCAATGTCAGAGGAACTGTAAAAGATGTCCCTGCTGTAGAACTTTATCTTATGAGAATCTAGCATTGGGTTGGACTAAATGAAATTCAGTGTGTGCAGTTTCATGCATTTTACCTTTTAAAAATGATTTGCAAGTTTATCCTAGCTTTGGTCCATTTGCCCTGTGTCTTTTGTTCTTTTTTGTTTACATTTGAAGAAATGCTAAAAAGGTGTCTCCTTCCTGCGTCACATCTACATAAGCACCCTGATAAATATAGCTCTGTGACTGTTGAATATTGAAAAGCTGCATTTGTATATCAAAGGCAGCTATGCACCTATCTCTCCCAGGACACTATATTTTAGACCTCGGTTGGGCTCTCTGATTCACTTGCTCTAATGATAGCAGCACTTGAAGTCCCACTCCCTTACATCCTCCACCCCTCCCTCGTGTTCTCCCTCCCTTCCTCTATCTCTCTCTCTCTCTCTCTCTCTCTCTCTCTCTCTCTCTACCTCCTGTCTTCTGCAGGTCGCGGTTGCTTTCACCAGCAAGGAGATCTGTTTCTACGATCTGCTCTCCAAGCAGGAGTTCAGTTGTCAGTACAAATTACAGGGCCTGAGGCACACTCCCATCGCCCTGGACTACTGGTACAACCCACAGGATCCAGACCAGGCCGTGCTGAGTCTGGGGGACGTGGGAGGGAAGGTGAGAGTTAATGAAATGGAACTACAAAGCTATTTAAAGCTCTGGACTCCAAAGCTATTTTACATTCATCACAGCAAATCATTTTGTGGTCAGTGAGCAAAACTACATACTAATCTATGTTTTTGACATAGTCTGTTTGACAGCATCAGGCAGCCTGCAGTGCATCATGGCAGCTGTATCAGTGGACACTTCTGTGCTGTGTGTGTGTGTGTGTGTATATGTGTGTGTGTGTGTATATGTGTGTGTGTGTGGGTGGGTGTGTGTGTGTGTGGTCTGGGCTAGGTGACTGTGGTGTGTTTCCGGACGGCTCAGATCGCCCTGTTTGAGAGGCCCAGTGTGTCGGTGGAGCAGGAAGCCACGGTGGTCATCCAGTGGGCCGAGCTGGCCGAGGGCCAACACCGCTGCTGCTACACCAGCGCACACATTGCCCACGGCCACAGCTGGGTCCGTAAAGGTGAGTCCAGCCTCAGCCACATCTCCCCACTGCCTCCCTCTCCTGCACCAATAGACAAACCATCACTGCAACTCTACAGCAGATACTTCTTTTTAAAGATGTTCAAACTTTAGTGTGAGTAATGCATCTTTGAGCCTCTCAGACACTTCATGTATTTAAGTCTGCACTCTGCGGTTCGCTTTCTCATCTGGCCTATTAACATCTCAAGGTTATCTGCTATAAATGTTCAACAAGCTATCTGCTTAGGCACCAAAATGAAATGAATACCGTTTGTAATTTGCATGAAATCAGCATTTTTTGTGATTTGTATAGTATATTAAAGTAGAACTGCTTTGTAGTGCATTTCTCTAAGTCACAATTGCATGGTATCGTTATGTAGAAATGATGTGACAATATATTAACTCTTTTCCCAACACATTAAACTTTATGTCTGATGTTGGGGTAGTGCAGGTGAGAAGATATAATGAGCTTATATAAACAGAAGTTAGAACGGACTAGGAGGTATAATGGTTTGGGATCCAACTATTTCAGCCCTTCTGTATATTGCATATCCAGTTTAACTTGGATATGTTAAACAGTAGGACAATATAAAATGTCATAACAATAATTTCCTGCCTAATTGCTGACAGTAAGATAGTGGCGTATATTTTTTTTACAGTAGGCCCATTCCTAAAGTAGATTGAAAGTACTCAAAAAATATTACAGTGACTCTCTGTAGACTTTCCTCTGGAGATAATATTAAACCTTTTTTTTTTACGGCAGGCACCTTATTACTATGAAAACTGTGGTGATAAAAATGCAAGATAAGAATAGCATATATTGGCCATTAGCTTCCAGTAACTAACTGTAATTAAGAAATGTTAGTGAACCATAACCTTTCTATGCATCACTGTGTGTGTGTGTGTGTGTGTGTGTGTGTGTGTGTGTGTGTGTGTGTGTGTGTGTGTGTGTGTGTGTGTGTGTGTGTGTGTTTATCTCTAATGTGATTTGTGTGTTGTAGATGTGTTTTGTCGGTATGTAATACTAGTCAGCAGGTAAGTTGGCGATGGCACCTGAGACATTAACGCTATGTGTCAGTGGACTGACAGCGTGGCGAGCTTTCTAAAGAGCTCTTGACTGAGTCAGACAATCGTCTCCTCTGCATGAGTCCCAAATATTAATTAAAATGTTTAAGCGTTCGCTCAGCGCGGTCAAGGTCATGCATCAGCAGTGTTTATTCCCCTCCAATGTCACACCTAATAAGTTTCAACTGTGTGATGATTGGATAGTTTGATTTCACAGTCTAATTTGATGTCACTGGAGCATTCACATTTATGTACACAAACACACACATTGCCATTATATGGAGATCGATTTACAGATACATGCACACACACGCATCCACTAGAAACACACACACATGGGAACATGCACAGACTATGTACCTGTACACACACACACACACACACACACACACACACACACGCTGATCTCTCATACAATCTATCTCTTTTTTCTCTCTCTCTCTTTCTCTCTTGCTCTCTCTCTTTCACACACACATGCACATCATAATGACTTAGTGTCCTTCCCTCACACCTCGGGGATGAGAGTTGGGGCCTCAGCACTTGGTCCCCACGGTGGCCGTTTCATCGGCGGCCTCATCAGATACTCTGCGGTAGTCAGTCACGCGGCCCCCTTGCTTCACGGGCTGTCGCCTAGGGGCTGCTGAGCACGCATGCAGATTAGCAATTAGCCCATTGCGGCAACTCCCTCCGCATAAACATGGGGCCTACGCACGTGAGTATGCTCTCTCTCTCTCTCTCTCTCTCTCTCTCTCTCTCTCTCTCTCTCTCTTTCTCACTCCCTGTGCTCTCTCTCGTTTTGCCTCCATCACTGTCTGCCAGCCTGCTGTTTCCCATAAGATCACTGAAGCAAACATGACAGAGCGCACGCTGCCTCGCCATCCTCTGAGAGCATCCTGATGATGTCCTTTGGATAGTCCAGTGGAGAGGGAGACAGAGAGAGAGAGAGAGTAGACAGTATTGTCGACAGTATATCATTATCTCATGTGCAAGACCCCAGTGCCTGCCCTATGGTTGGTTCGTAGCTGAGGCCTTGATGCATCGCTCTGCCAAGCCTACAGCACGAGCCCAAAAGCATGGAGTGTGTGCCGCTTAAGAGGATGAAAGCAGCTCTTATTGACTGATTCGAAATGGCTCTTTAGACCTCTGTAGGAGTCCATGCAGAATGCGCGGAGGAATCTGATGACCCTCCAGTGCCCCTGTGGAAGAGAGCGGGGAGAGGGAGATTGGACACGCGGAGGGAGGGTCACCCGGAGGCAAGGGACCGAGTGGGAGACGAGGCCCAGAAGAGAGAGGCGGGGATGGGGGTGGGGGCGGGCAGAATGACAAGAGGAGAATGGAAGTTGAAACAAACAAGAGCAACAAACACGAGCGAGCAGAATGAAAACACAACAGAACATGAAAAGGACTTATTAATTGAAATTTGCAGGGTTGCTCTATCTCGGAGGCGGAAGGCTGGCTCTTTTTGAAGTCTCTCACCCCCGGAGAATCTGTCTGGTGTTAAGGATTAGACATGCTTTTGTGTGTGTGTGTGTGTGTGTGTGTGTGTGTGTGCACACGCGTGCATATCTGTCTCTCTGTGTCTGTGTGTATGTGTGTCTTGAGTTCCTTGAGTTCCTCTGGCAGTTACAAACAAGGGCCACAGAGATAGAAGGCCACACACACAAATACAGTATTTTGGTTTGATTCCACACTGGATGAAGTGGCTGTCTTCAGTAGAAAACAATTAACATCAATAATGTACATTAATATATATCATGTATCTACATACTAACCCTTAACCCTTAATCTTGTAACATGCACTTTCATATAGTATAATATGATGACGTATAGTGTAATAACTTTATGAAGTACACAGCACTTTAAGCACATAGTGTTACATACCGGTATGCATATGCATAGTATCCAAGCATACTTAACATCAACAAACATAGTGTTACATACCGGTATGCATATGCATAGTATCCAAGCATACTTAACATCAACAAACAGTTCCACACTGCCTTGACCAGAGCTCACAGTTTCAAGTGGTGTCGGGAATGAATGCACACCTCAGATGTATAAGTGTAAGTATATAGTATTAGTATATATACACTTTTGATCCTGTGAGGGAAATTTGGTCTCTGCATTTATCCCAATCAATGAATTAGTGAAACACACACAGCACACAGTGTACACACAGTGAGGTAAAGCACACACTAATCCCGGCGCAGTGAGCTGCCTGCAACAACAGCGGCGCTCGGGGAGCAGTGACGGGTTAGGTGCCTTGCTCAAGGGCACTTAGTCAGGGTTCGAACCGGCAACCCTCTGGTTACAGGTCCGAAGTACTAACCAGTAGGCCACGGCTGCCCCAATGTGTAGCTGCAAGATGTGTAGCTGCAAGATGTGTAGCTGCAAGATGTGTAGCTGCTCTTCCAGCAAAACATGCAGATTTGTAGTGTTTACTTAAAATCAGCTATTTTCCAGTAGAATTGCCTTGTAAGTGGCTAAAACTGCAATTGAATGTGAGGAAATTAACATTGATTTTTGTTGTGTTGCATCTTCTGAGGTATTACTTACTACTCACTATTAGTTACCACGACAACTTCCATTACCTCGGCTACAACAGCCAGTAGTAATGCTCTGCTACAACAGCCAATAGCAATACCAAAGTCCTTTATAAAACGTAACTGTTCGATTTAAATGTTTAGAGAGAGAATCCCTCTTCCCTTGTGTCTCCATGTGTGGGGACAGGTGGTGACAACAGATCTCAGGAGCTTCTCTGCTGGTTGTGTCGTAAGGGTGTGATTCAGCATTAGTCATCAGGCTCTGAAGAGTTGATCAAATGGATTGCTGTGGCGCGCCATCAGCGCTGATTCTCTAGGGGCACACGTAATTTCTTCTCCCCGTCCTTTGATGAGTTTCTGAAAAAGGGGGAACAATGTGCTCAAGAGCTCACTGACTCACTCCTGCCTAAAATAGCCATCGGTTAGGTGCCAGAACTCTTAACTGGACTTAATCTTTTCTAGAGTGAGAATGTGTGGACTGGTCAGCACGCCGTCTGCTCTGCCCCTCGTCTCCCCTACAGACCTCTGCTTCACCCCTCCTCCTGTTTTCTGCATCATTATTTTGCCTTTTGCTTTCATAATACCCAATGCATTTCTCTGGGCCAACACTCTGTTGTAGCCAAATAGTTCAAGTTCAGTTTATTTGCCATTTGAACGCCTGAATAAGCTGCCCACTTTTCTTCCCCCATCATCCTTATGACTAATGGTTTAGCTTCACCTCAGAACCCTCTTGTTCCTATTTTACTCCTTGTCTGTTGCAACACTTTCTTCCTCTCCCTCTCTCTCACTCCTCCTCCCCTGTACCAGTGCGGTTCCTGGGCCCGTTGGAAGCTGTGGTGTCCTGCTCCTGGAGTGGCCAGGGCAGCCTGGTGTTGGCCTGGAGGGAGACGGAGGGCTCGCCCCTCAGAGTCACCCAATTCAACACACACACGGGCATCAGTGACCTGGACTACCACCCGACTCTTAATCTCATAGGTATGGCCAACCAGAGCATGGCACTTAACAGAGGTGAATATGATCACATAAAGCTTTCAGCTGCCCCACAGAGAGCTCTGTTCTGTACAGGAACTAGTATTCTTCCTTGACTGGTGTTCATTTGGTCAAGATACTGGAGCGCTGTATCCTCATCCAAACCTCACAGTGGCAAATATGAATCCAATGTAAAGATGGTGGTGTTAATTGTTGTTAGATTGGTGTTGATAAACTCAAGTGCTTCCTCCTGCTGACCTGCTCCTCAGCCACCGCAGGCCTCAACCAGCACGTGTACCTGTGGAACCCCTACGTCACGTCCAAGCCTGTGGGCATCCTGAGAGGCCACATGAGCAGTGTGCTGGCCGTGCGCTTCATCCTGGGAAAGAGACAGCTGCTCAGCTTCTCCAAAGACAAGGTAGCATACAGCTCAGAACTACACAGATGGGGGGTTAAGGATCGGAGGGGTTGCTGGGTCATCTGTTAAAGTTATCACCAATCAGTCACCCAGGGCTGTGTTTCCCAAAAGCTTTGTTGAGCAACCACTGTAGAAAATTTCAAGAGAGAGAGAGTGTTCGAAACGATATGATCTGTCATTTAACACTGGTGGTTGTTTCAGGAGATGCACTCCAAATCACTCCATTCCTTCCAGTCGGCTGTTATCTTGGTAAAAAACACATTTGTCTAGAGACCTGTTCTGAAACGCAATGTCTTAACGCTGCAGAGAGTAGACATTTTTCATCAGCACGATCACAGTATTTTTCTGCTGTTTCTCCCATAATTGAGGCGAAGTTAGTTGGGTAAAGGTTTTGGCAGGGACTAAAAAAGAGACAGAAAAAGAAAGCGTGTCGGAGAGGGGTACTGGGGGAAGCATGGGCAGAGGCAGAAAGGAAGCCTGAGAGCTGTTGACTGTGACAGCGCGGGAATAAAGGCCTTCTTTCCCCTCTATCTCCTGAGGTGCTCTGACTTGGTGCTTTGTCTTCCTGTTTTTGGAGGGCATGAGATGCTCTGTGATATGCTGTCTGAGATTTCCTTCTTTTCTGTTGTTACATATTTTGACTCCCTATTACAGTGAACGTTTATGCTGTGGGCTATTTTCTTTCTTTCCCTTCCTCACACACTCTCGCTCTCTGTCACACATGTGTTCGCGCACACACACACGCACGCACGCACGCACGCACGCACGCACGCACACACAGGTGCTAAGACTGTGGGACGTCTCCAGCCAGCTGTGTGTCCAGCGCGTGGCCGGCATCTTCCCCAAGACCCAGGAGTGCCAGACGCTGTTGTTCCTCCACGAGGAGCACAGCCGCCTGCTCCTCTCCTTCAACAGCCAGCTCCTGCTGCTCGAGGCCAAGACAGAGCCGGGCCAGAGGCTGACAAGCCACGAGAGCCCGGTCACCTGCGTCCTCTACAACTCCCTCTTCCGCCAGGTGGGGGCAGTGTGGAGCTGTGCTGGAGAGCGGTCGACCTGCAATCAGCCGCTTGCCGGTGACAGCTGCGGTGTTTTAAATGAGAAAGAATGGGCCAGGCCAAAGTCTTATCATTCAGCTGTGAAATGCTAGCTTGCATAATTATTCTTCATAAAAATTCTGATATTAGATCACATGTTTGATTGGCCTAAGTGTTTTGGAATGTGTTAAGGTAAATTGTGGAACCTGCTAACATACATCCATGGAAATAGTCTGAAGAGGTAAACAAAACAACTCTCCCCGTTTGACACAAACATTATTCTCTCTTCTTTTTCCCCCCTTCTCTGTCTGCCTGTCCCTGTCTACCCCTCCCTCTCTTTCTCTCTCTCTCTCTCTCACACACACACACACACTTACAAACACCATCATCAGGCAATTAGCAGTGACACCTGTTCCACTATAACATGCTGGCTCATGGACACAGGTCAGAAGGTGAAGCAGTTCACCCGTTGTCATGGAGATGCCGAGATTTCCACCATGGCGTTGGATGGGACCCAGACTCGGCTGTTTACTGCAGGAACCGACGGACTGGTAAAGGTACAGTCCCTGGCACTCTGATGGAAACAGACTGAGTGTCTCTCTTGCTCTTCCTTTCAGATGTGATTTTTTTACCAGCCTACATGGCACCTGTCAAACAGAGGTGTTTGAAATTCCCAACACTAGTGTTCTGTCATGTTCTCTATGCAGACATGTCAAGAGCGTGTTTTATTTCAGATTTTGTTGCCCGATTGTTCTGTGTCATAGTATTATGCTAATGTCTGACTGTGTTTGTGTCCTGTAGCCGTCGGTAACATGATTGTGCCTGTCTGGTTTGTCTCTGTGTTTGTGTTTGTGTCTGGAACACTCTTTTGTGTCATGCTCTGTTAGTCTTTGGTTGCCTTGGCGAGAGGTTTTTGTCTGGCTGGCTGAGAGTTTTATCTGAGTTTGAGTTTGTGCGATAAAGTGTATGAAGGCTCTTTATGTGTGTGTGTGTATGTGTGTGTGTGTGTATAAGAGAGTATTTCTGCTAACCTTTGTTTGTGTGAGTCCATTCTCTCTCAATCACATGCGTGTATGTCTGTGCATCAGATCAGGATCACTTGATATGTTTGTATGCACACATAGTGGCACAAACCTCTATACTGTATGTGTTTGTTTTTATTTCTCCTTACATATATATATATATATATATATATGTGTGTGTGTGTGTGTGTGTGTGTGTGTCTGTGTCAGATATGGGACTTTAATGGCCACTGCCACCACAGGCTGAATGCGGGACGTGACCAGGCGGCGGAGATCTCCCAGGTCCTGGTGCTGAAGAGGACAGTATTGGTGCTGGGCTGGGAGAGGTGGCTGGACACACTCAACTCCCCTGTGCAACTTCACCAGTTATCACACATCAACACATGCTTCACTGACCACTGCAGCTAATTAAAAACCTCACAAAATGACAACAGTGATCAGACAGACCTGGCCACCATTATATTTCATTATACCATTATATATATTATATTTTATATAAGTACACTATACTGCCATACCTTAGATAGTGATGGCTAACCTAAAGATCCTTGATTACTAATAAAGCTTTAACCCTCTCTGGCTAACCTTTGTCCCAAAGAAAGGAAGACACTTAAGTTATCTCTTTGACTCTCTCAGAGTGTTAGTCGAGCTTGTGGGAATCTTCTAAGTAATGCATTAATGAAAGTGTCTGTGGCATCTTAACCCTGAATCCGCTTGTGTACTGTAAAACCCAGAACTTAGTGTACTCAGCATCTTAACCCTAAATCTGTTTGTGTAAAACCCAGCACTTAGTGTACTCAGCATCTTAACCCTAAATCTGCTTGTGTAAAACCCAGCACTTAGTGTACTCAGGCTTCATGAAGGCTGCTCTTTCTCCTATCCTTTTGTGTGTACCAGTGTGTAGAATGGTTGTCTTCCAACATCTGTCACTTTGTTCATGTCCTCCTATGCATTTCAACATGCGGGAACAAAGGCTTTCATTGTGTGTTAGCGTCACGCCTGCGGTGCTAGGAACAGCGCTCGGAACACTCTGCCACTTGTATGCTGTGTGTGTGTGTGTGTGTGTGTGTGTGTGTGTGTGTGTGTGTGTGTGTGTGTGTGCATGTGTGTGTACATGTGTGTGTACATGTGTGTGTGGTGTGCGCACGGGCACTGCGGCGTGAAAGGGTTGGTGTGTGTCTGCTCTGCCACCTCTGTCTGACAAACACACATGGACGTGGTCCTCTGTCCTCCTCCTCCTCTCTCTCTCTCTCTCTCTCTCTCTCTCTGTGCAGGATCATCACAGTGTTCCGACCAGGCCGGTTCTCGAAGTTCTTTGTCCAGCCCTCTGAGTGGACGGGAGGTGTTCAGCACCGTGACGACGTGCTGTGTGCTGCTTTCCGACCTCCGCAGACTCTCGTCACAGGTACACAACACTCCCCCTCCCATCCGCACACACAACACACTAAGACCCTTAGTTGCCATGCAAAACCTCTGCTGCCAGTGTCAGTGCGCATTATACATTACATGTTCACACCCCTGAGCATCTTGCATCATGTACGTACGTCTATATCAAGTTCTAATCTAAAGGTCTGATCGCTGAATTATTCAGTGCATTGTAGCTCACGCTGAGTTGAGTGTTGACATTCTGCATGGCCTTTATGTAAGATGTGCCTGTCTGGTGCATCAGAGTTCACATGTGGGCAAGCGGATCCGCACGGAGGAGTGAGTGTTGAGTGTCGAGCCAGAGAGATTGCACGCTCACGCAAGACGGGCTGTGACTAAACCACTGGAGGGAGAGAGGCAGAGAGAATGAGGGGGGTGGGGTGGGGGGTGTTGGAGGGGGGTGGGTAATTAAAACTTCATTAGTCTCTGTGCTTGTTTTATCAAAGCGTGCACGCACGCTTCCACTCGCTGCCACTGCCGCTTGCTGCTGCCACTGCAGCCACCACCACCACCACCACCACCGCCACCACCGCTGCTGCTACTGCTTAACTGTGTCTTATCTGCCTCTGAGGCACAGCGCGCATCCTGCAGAGCCCTGAACTCAGGTTCAACTCCACAAAGGGCCGCGGAGCAATGCTGCCACTGTGGCGCACATCCCTGCAGAGTGGGTGTACACACACACACACACACTCACACACACACACTCACACACACTCACACACACTCACACACTCACACACACTCACACACACACAAACACATATAACACATATAACACAAACACATATAACACACACACACACACACACACACACACAAACACATATCTCTCTCACACATACAAACATATAGATCCTCACAGTGGCTTATTTCTGGGCTTGGATAGATATATTTTTTTCTGGCCTGTAGTGTAAAGCAGGCTGTCTCTGAGCTGACATGCGTGGTTGAGCTCAAACAGCAGGAGTAAATAAACAGCTCTCCACTCTGCCCAGAGTTTTACCCAGGGACACCTCTGGCTTTTCATGTGATACTGTTTAATTCAACCCAGTTTAATTGGGGATACCCCACTTATTTAAAACAGCCAAGGAGAGATGACAGAAGGATACAGTGCAATTTGGGAGATAGGCCTTGTGTCGGTATCAAGTTAAATATTTTCAATGTTACCTTAACATTACCCAAAAGAGAGCACAGTACTTACATACCCTTACAGGTCTATGACTAACAGCCTTTTAAGAATTCCTGATGACTGACAACTTGCTGCTAGCACAGATGAATGCTGCTGAATTCTAAAGTGGCGCATAACGAAGTGTCAGTGACCCTGATTCAGCTGTTTTAGCTTGACGTAGCGCGCTCACACTGGATAAAGAGAACCTGTGTGTTTGCTGACATGGTGCTTTTTCGCAGCCCCTTTTCGAGGCCAAGAGCAGCCCGAGACTCAACGTTTTGGGGAAGAAACTGTTGGAGGGAGGCAAGGGAGAAGAAATGAGTTCTGCAATGTGAGCAGAACTAACACGCGTTATTCGGAAAGTCACTGAGCCCTCTTTTTCCTTTTGCGCTCACCCTTCCCATTTCCCCAGCCCCGCTGCGCTCCTCTCTGGATTATACTAATGCTCAAATTAAATTAAGTTTATTAACGCGCGCTGAGGATGGAGCACTTGCAGGCCTGAATCAGAATGCAGGGGGAACATTTGGCTGTTGTGGGCGGCGGGTGGGGGGGGGGGTGGATGGGTGCTACACACACTCCTCTCTCCCCCCTCCTCATCAATATTCAGCCACTGCTCCACGCTGGCGAGTCACACACGCGCCGCTTTCACGGAGCCAGACCGAGTTGGAGCTGAGCTGTCAAGCCTCTTTTTCTTCCCTCCTCCTCTCCCTGCCTCCATCCCTCCCTCCCCATGGCTCCTCTTCTCACTCTTGTGTCAGTTCTCACCCCCGTTTTTTTTTACTCCTCTCCACGTTTCCAGTTCAAGGGAGCTTTTAGGAGAGGCTTGTTTGCGTGGAGGTGACTCCTGTTGGCATAGCCTGCTGCATGAGCTGACGTGCGGATGGGCTTTCAGCGAAGGTGTACTATCACTTCCTGTTGCGCCACGCCTGCCTTCTTTCGCTTCCAACAGAGAGGGCGTTTGCTATTCCACTGCTATTGAAGACCTTTAAACCTTTTTATTCGTCCCCATTAACAGGAGAGCTTTGAGAAATGACATGCAAATGCCAAGGCCAGCGACAGCACAGCCCGGAGGTAGATAATTGGAAAAGAGGCGGTCAAGTCCTCTGACTGAAAGATTTATGAGGCGTCCAGTGGCTGCCCAATGTCTTCACAGGACATGGCTATGACTACGCCCCGCAGCAGTTTGGGCTCACCTTTGTTAGTCGCCTTCATTACTGCTTCACACTGAGTCACTGGAAAAAGAGGAAGTGGAAAAGAGAGAGAGAGAGAGAGAGAGATTAGAGATGGAGAGAGAGTGGGGTAAAGAGGAAAACGAGAGAGAGAGAGTGTGCGGCCAGGCGGTGTGTGAAGAACCTTGGATAAGTGTGGCCACTGGGCACATGAATAATGCAGTGCTGCCTCTGCCTCTCATTTTCCCACATCCAAGACCCTGAGATAGAAGTTCTGAAACATTAGTCTTCCTCATTGTCATTTCAGGCCTGTCTGGGCTGGGCTGGGCTGGGCCGAGTTGGGACTGGGGCCAGCGCAGAGGACCTTGCGGAGTAACTTTGAGCTCTCTCTGTTTTCAGGCAGCTACGACGGCGAGATCATAGTGTGGAATAACAGCACAGAGAACGCACTGCGCAAACTGCGAGCAGATGGCCAGCAGAGCGTCCGATCCAAATCAGGTTTGAGCTGCTCACAGTCAGCGCTGTGCGCTAGGCTAACACTACGTGACACTTTACAGCTATTGATCAGACTTGTAAAGGAGGTTGTGTAAAGGAGGTTGTGCTGCTGTGCAGATTGGGCGCTGCTTAAGGTTGACCAGTCAGCAGCTGCAGACCATGGGCAGTCCCCTGCTACCTCTGGCTCATCACTGCCACCTGCTGGACAGGATGGACCGGAGGAATGCCAGGCCATCACTAGGCTCTTCTTCCTGGAGCGTCAAAAGGGAGTCATTACTGCAGGTATAATGACTTCATCAGTTTGAGGTCAACTCTCGGCATATTATTCTGAATGTTGGCCAAGAGAAGAGGACAGAGTCAGTTGTTGTTTGGCTTGGCACAATATGATAAATAAGTTGTCATGGCTAAAACGCTCTAGACCAATTTGTAGGGGAATTTTTTGATTTCTCTTGATTTTGTTGATGCTTGCTTGGCCATCGTTCCTAGGTGGAGCTGACCTGGTTTCGTGTGGGATGTCAGGCCTGGTGAGGTTCTGGAACACTGCCCACTGCATCCTGGTGGCCGAGTTTGTCGCCCATAAAAGGTCAGGCTCCATCATTCTGACAGTGGACGGGAGTGGGCGGTATCTGGTGACCGCAGACGTGCATGGAGGAATGAAAGTCTGGGATTTACAGGTGAGTCTGAAGAAGAGAGACAATATCAGGGAGCAGCATGGACACACATGCTCTGATTTACTTTATCTGCAGGCTTTTATGGTGTGATGCTCTGGACCCCTGCCAGTCCAAGTGGGAAATTAATTTTCATCATTAGCACTTAATTATGGAGACCCCTCTGGGTGTGTGTAAGAACATTCTAGATGTTTTTGATGAAATACCACATTGTCATTCAATTCACATGTCTGGCCTCGTGAGCCACAAAGATGTATCACCAGCCCTGTGACAAGGGTGAGTTTTATTTCTCGTGTGATATTCCTCCTGTTGACTGTCAGCACTGGAGGCGCTCTAGTGTCCTTGAGAGACAAAGCAAGCCTGACAACACAAGCAGGTGATTGATGAGGCGAACGCCGGGTGTTTGTCAATTCCCCATAGCTTTCCTCAAAATAAACGGGCGTCTCGATGAGGATGGATTGTATTCTCGTTCTCCATTTTACCACCTCATTCACTCAGGATAATTTGGTGTCTCACATTTACGTCGTAGACAGACTGTTTGTTTGCTTTAATTATGGTTCGGTTATGAATCGGCATGCCTTGTCTGTAAAGGATCACGTCAAGTGATGTTTGTTTTCTCATAACTGAGTACACGTACGGCAGCACATTGAAACCAGATGGGAACAAGGCGGGGACAGATAAATCGTAAACAGCGGACAAAGAAATGGAAAATGATGTACGTAGCTTGTAAAATCCTTCACATTGTGCCAGTAAAGGCTAGCAGATGTGGCCACATGACCTAGAGGGAGAGTCTACAAGAGTCTATACATTGCCTCTGATTGATGAACTTGTGCACCGACACTCTTATTTGCAGTCGGTCAGTCATGTGGCCAGGACATAGACAATACCACTGAACAGATTAGTCTCATGTGGTTCTATTGATCTCAGGACTACTGCCTTCAGTCCAGTGACGGAGTACTCAGACGAGCCCCCACTCTCCTGTCCAGCCTCCGGCCCCACACGGACTGTGTCACACACCTGGAGACCTGTGTCCATGGCGACCAACTCTTTCTCCTGTCCACATCTACAGACTACACTGTGGCTTTAACCTACCTTCCAGGACACTGTGTGGGGATATTTGGACAGGTGAGTAAAAACAGACGACCACAACAACAACAACAACAACAACAACAACAACAACAACAACATGATAGCAAGTAAATAACAGATGTGTTTCATTAGCAAAAAGACCAAAGGTTTCTTTTAAAATATGAGATACATTGTCTGCATCTGCCAGTTGTTTCAGAGAAGTTAGAGGATGCTTCTTCTTTGTCTCTCTCTTAAAGAAGAAATTTCAAAGAGCTAAACTTTTCCAGATATTGAAACTCAGAGACCTAGTTAGAGACAAGTCCAAAAAGTGCTTTTGCCTGTGTTGGCCTAGGGCTATCTCTCACAGGTGAGTTATGTCTTAGTGTCTAACCTGAGGCCATGGAGAATCTAGTAGCTGCTGTCAGCTTCAGATCACAGCACCATCTGTCTCCTGCTGTCCTCACTGCCACCATTAGGAGGAGCACTGGCGCCTTGGCGGAACAGACTGCACCCCCCCAATGGAGGTGCAGGACGGAGAGCTCGCGGAAGGTGAGATGGCCGAGTCCCCCCTCACTCCTCAAGGGTCTCAAGGGCATCACAGTGACCAAGGCTCAGCCTCCCAACACTCCGCTCCCTCGGCTGAAGACACCACTCTAGCAGAAGAGAAAGATCACAGCCAGTAAGTTCTACAACACGGCTGTTTACGTGTAATATAATCAGGTAACACTTGTAGAAGGGGCATAACACCATGTTGCCTATGGTGGTGGATGGTCTGTGGGCACATCTGAATTAGACATATGGATATTTATCCTACATTCCCCAACACTTGGTTTCCCTCCCAAACAGACGGGACTGTGGGGCTCAGCCCTCTCATGTTTGGGTGTAAACAGGCAGCTGGTGGGTAAATGCCAGCAGAAGGGCTCTTTCCACACGAGAGCCTTTATCACATAATTACCTCAGAAATCCATTACGGCTGCTTCACACGCACAGAATAAATCGACGAGAGGGTTCTAATGCTCTCGCAATACCACTGCAACACCAGTTAAACTTCACAGCACCCATCACACAAAGATCTAGATGATAGCAGATCAAAGTGAAATCAGGATCAGGAATAATTGAGATGTAACTTATCAAACATAAATAAATATAAACGATAGATGAATTACCTGAGGTGAAACATTGAAAGGGTTGAGTCAGAGCTCAGAGAATTCTAATTACTTACAGGAGGTCAGTATTTAATAGACCTGATAGACTACTCTGTATCTCAGGTTCAAGTAACTGATTTCAGATCAGACCTCCACTGTTTCCTGTGTGAGTTTGCGATGGAGGCTCTCATCAAATGATTTGACTTAGAAGTACACCTTCCTGGATCTTTGGACCAGGGAGCAGATTCATATATTAAGCTTTTACTACGGACCTAACACTAAGGGCTCTGCCAGTGGTGATATTTTCTGGGTAAAAGTCACAACTCTGATCCTGGGGGCAACCTCACAAGATTCAAGAGACTTCAGAGGACCGAGGACAGTACAAGTCCATAGTCCTCTTCACAGACTCTGGAACTTGAAAAGAGTAGGTTTCAGTATACAGCTACTTTCAGCAACCTACAGAGGGGTTTAGAGGGGTCTTGTTTAAGACGGAGTCCCCAAAGGGAGGACTAAATAGGCTTAGCACCGTGGGAACACGACATGTACAGCGGAAAACCAGGACCCCTAAATGTCAAAGTATAATTTGTGCATTGGGTCCTTTGCTATGGTGTATGGGAACTCTAAAAAGTTGGGATAGAAATGTTTTGGTGTATGTCAAGTAGAAATAATCAGATGCAGTGAAGCAGACACACAAAAAAAACACATGGAATCGTAGGCACGCATGCTTGCACACACACACACACACACATACACACATACAGATACAGATACAGATACAGACACACACACACACATACAGATACAGACACACACACACACACACACACACACACACACACACACATACATACATACATACATACACACACACACCCACACACACACACACACACACATACACACACACACATACAGCAAATAGTGCATAGATGGTGACAGTGGTACCCTGCGATCCACACTGCTGACTGGTACCTGTGTCATGTTGACAGTGATTGTGCCTCCGAGGCAGCACAGCCGAGGGCTGAGAAGCGGATCAAGGGGGCGCAGTGGGGGCGACTGCGGCTGGAAGACCCGGGGCCAACTGGGTGCACCATCACCCTCCCAAAACACAGAGTTTAAAAGTTCACATGCTAATCACTTTGTCGGAAACAAAACTCTCTGCACCGAGTGTTCCCCAGTTCCCCACCATGGTGCAATTATCAGAGAACAAGAAGACCTCTGATCCCATTACATTTGGTTCTCCCACATCTTCAGATGGTGCAGCACAATCAGATAAATGCCTCTTTGCGATGGTTTGACATCAGACGTCATTCCCATTGGCGGAGCATCAGTCTAATTTGGTGCCTGTTTTCTTCCCTGCCTCACGGTGGGAGATGATGACGATCATTATTTCCCCGTCTGCAAGGGAACTCTGGGAGACCAGCGTGGCTGTTGAGAGTCGCCGCGTTCCGGGGAGAGGCTCGGAGCCGAGGCATGGCCTCAAGGAGGCCGAGAGGAGACCGCACGCCAACAACAGATCCTCCGCGTCTGCGGGTGAGTCTCTGATCTGCCGACGTGGGCAGAGCTTTGGTCTGCGACACTTCCAGTGTGTCTGTCGCAGTCGCAGTACAGGCTGAACATCATCTGGCTCTTTCAAGTTTTGTCCTTGTCTGCTACAACCAGACAGATATTCTCTTTGTGAATGGAGTCCCAGGGAAAGTTGAGCTGGGAGCAATAGTTTAGCTTTGTCGCTACAGCACCCCCAGCATCTCTCTCTTCTCACACAGTGGCTGTGTCTCAAACCGCATACTTCCGTCAGTTCACTGCTAGTGTGCACTGAGTGCTTACTTGAGTTGTGCCCACTTTTAGATGGTTAGTATTGTCCCAATATCTGCACTATATATTTAAACTGAAGTGTGCAAGTAGGCTGTTTGAGACACTGCCTCTCCCCCACGCAGGTCCATTCAGTGAGCTGACACTTGGGGAGCTGCAGTCAGTGCAGGGTCTGGACAAGCCGGACTTTGTGGCCAACCCTCACCTGTACTTCGGCCGCATGTGGGACAGCACGACCCCAACCCCACCCCCTCCTCCTCTTTCTCCTCCCAAAGAAAGTGAGCCATTACTCTATGACCCGTCTTGCTTGCTCTCTCTCTCTCTCTCTCTCTCTCTCTCTCTCTCTCTCTCTCTCTCTCTCTCACACACACACACACACACACACACACACACACACACACACACACTCACTCCTCACATGTTTGCCATCAGAAGTGAATGTGACAGACCCATATACGTAATGTGTGGCTACTTTCACATATCCACCGACAGTGTGTGTATTTGTGTGCTTTTGTATGTGTGTGTGTGTGTGTGTGTGTGTGTGTGTGTGTGTGTGTGTGTCAACAGCAACACTGAAGGCATCCTTTGATGAGAGGAGCCTTTTCCCTAAGGAGGTGCTGCAGAGAGTGGAGGGCTCTGGCTTGCTGGGCAGGTCACAGGTAGCCCGAGGGGGGAAGAGGACTGCTGGCCAGGGACATGGCAGGTGAGTCACTTCTGCTCATCTTCACTCTGGATGGTCACTTTCCCTTCACTCTCTCCTTCAGAGCCCATCTGTTCCATGTGGTGAGTCACGTCTGTTGGACTGAATCAGAAACATCTCTTGCTTTTGTATGATTTGTTTGCAAGGTGTTGAGTCAGTTAGTGTTTCTCTTGTTAAGTGGGAGTGAATGTTGATTTGACCTAATATGTCGGCTGTTATTTTTCTCCTTTTGTGCAGGAAATTTAAACCGAGCTTCACAGGAACCTTCAAAACCAAATAAAGATTCCTCCAGACAGTTTTCTTGTACACATTTTGTGCTAACACACACACACACACACACACACACACACCGCATATGCACAGATGAACAAACATGCACACAGCCACATTGTCTTTGATAATGAACTGTATGATGTCTGAATATCAAAGTATTTATGCATATAAATGTAATTGTAGTTAAAACTCTGTGAGTATCATTTGTTTGGTTTGCATTTTCACTGGCAATTTCACTGCATTGTATTTCTGTTTTTCATATCTAAACAATATGAGGAGATGCCATCCATTCAGTATTCAATATGTAAACTACTGGAATACATTGTATTTGCCTTAATAAAAATGTTTTCAAATAAAATGTGCCGACAGACATTTTTTAGGACTTAGTGTGTGTAATAAGAAGAAGATATGCCATTTCATTTTACTGGAAAATATGATTGCAGTGTGGGTCTAGCTTACCTCTTCGTAATTGCACTTTGTGATTGTTATTTCCTTGTGATTGAGTGCTAGTGTGTGTGTGTGTGTGTGTGTGAGTGAGTGAGAGAGAGAGAGAGGGAAAGAGAGAGAGGTGATGCTTTATATGTTGGGAGTGTTTCTGTGTATTTCTGTTGTGGAGAGTTAGTCGGTGTGTCTGTGTGTGGGAGTGTATGAGTGTGTGTGTAAGATGTTTGTGTATCCAGGTGAGAGTGTTGGCAAGCCAGGCCCGGCAGCTGCTGCAGTATCTATCCCTACAAACGCTGCTATCAGTTTGGCCTTGAGGAGTGGCCATGCAGCCCTGGGGGCCGCCTTGCCTGGACGTGTGCCTCTCCTGTGCGCATTCTCCTGCCTCAAGGTAAGGACACAACTCCTCAGTTGTCTGGTTGTTCTGCTCGCCTCATTTAACAGCAAGCTTGATGAGCAGTACCATCTCATTTCCAATACGCTGTGTTGGCTATGGCGCTATATTAGCCAGCGCTAAAGGGAATGGCTTTCAACCCTTGATGTGAATTAGATTCCTAACTATTGATCCTTGGTCAGGCAGAAAACAAATGGACTAATATGCAAACTGTGCTAGAAGGCAAGTGGGAACTGGAAAAAGGGGAATGATCCGCTAAAGAATGTCTAAAAGGTTCAGCATTAATCAGTGCTTAACAGCTCTGCTGTTAATGACTCACTCACTGCTTTTCAACCTTTGTCCTGAAAGAAAAGCAGTCGATGCAGGCCATCTTCTCTATCAGATCTGCTGGAGCACACATAAGGCTTCTTCTCCAATCCAAATTGAGCCAAAATGTTGTAGTTTTTGCATGCACCATTTCAGGTGTTTATGATGTTTTTCAAGAGGGGACATTGAGATAAAATAGGCTCAGTCAGTGAGACTGACAAATGTTCTTTGAACAAGACCAGTATGCTGTCGTTCAGTCATTAGCTGTTGTTAGGAAACAGCTGGGGGAGATGGTGTTATTAGTGGCCGTCTACATTTAATCTCTGCACCGACATGGAGGGCTTAAATAACTGCAATAACAACCTCTTGAAATTTGCTTTCACGTCCCACCTATTTTAGTAGCAAATTTAGGACAAACTTTACATTTTTAATGAACTCAACAGGAAAAACATTTCTTGAAAAAGTGACAGTGAGGTGATGATGAGGTGCTACATTAATGAGCTTGTGTGACTGTTGCCATGCACACCTGTTAGTGCTGAGGCATTAAACAGATGTGAAGGATCTGCTACAATTGATTTGTCTGTAAAGTCAATTCATGAAAAACAAAAAAAAAAAGAAATTGTCTACAGACAAGTCTCACAAACTCAGATTCTTCTCCAAATCAAACTTTCAGGAGCCCATTGCAGCTATGCTGGTGTCCGTATTGGTGCTTCTGTTCCTGAGTGGTCAGACTAACGCTGAGCCCTCAGTCCCTCTCACTGATGTAAGCACACCTCTGGCGCTGAAACTCTTCCGGGCAGTCTCAGCCCAGGATCCTGATGATAATGCTGTGCTGTGCCCCCTTGGCGTGATCCAGATGCTGGCTCAAGTCCAGCTGGGGGCAGGGGGCAGCACACTCCAACAGCTTAAGAAGGCAATGCACCCAGATGATGTCCAGAATGGTAAGAAGCAGTGTTTCTAACGGTCCCTGAGCCAATGCTTACATGCATAATGTGCAAAGGCTTTTCAATGTGTCTCACCTCTGATTCTAACTTGTTTGTATGTGTGTGTGTGTGTGTGTGTGTGTGTGTGTGTGTGTGTGTGTGTGTGTGTGTGTGTGTGTGCATGCCTGCCTGCCTGTCTCTTCTTAGATACATTCCTCCGTCTTCTACAGAGGGAGGCCGAGGCCATTGTGTCCCCACAGGAAGGTGGTGAGGAGAAGGCTTTTCACATGGCCATGGCCAGTGCCCTGTTCCTTCAGCAGGGGTTCCCCCTCCAAGAGGCTTACCTGCAGAGCAGCAGAGTGCACCTCCATACCTCCCCTCAGCATGTGGACTTCACCCATCCCTCTATGGCTGCTCATGACATTAACACATGGGTGGGGAGCCAAACCAATGGTAATTACTGTGGAGAGAGAGAGAGAGAGAGAGATGAGTGACATTACAATTTGCTGAAAAGTGGCATCAACCCATTTCAAATCTTGAGTAGTCCACCCAGTTCAGCTCTATTCAATGTGACTCGAGCGTTTTCTCCTCAGTCCATTTCATTTTGTTTCAATTATGTTAAAGTGTCAGGGTCACATTTAAAAGTGTCGTTTAGATTGTATTTTTCCCCCAAACTGTGCATTTTCGCTCGTACTGATATGTTAAAATGATTGTCACGATAGATGCTAATGACCAGAGAGGAGCTCATTACCGTTAATGTGAGTGATTCTGCACATGCTCAGTAAAGCCTCAGTGATCCAGAAATAGTCCCAGCACACTCACAAGGCAAAACAGTACTGTAACTCATTTGAAATTCAGATCAGCGACAGCAAGTGATTCCAGTTCAAATTCCCAATTAATTTCATTCACAGTGTATAATAAATGCATTGCTTGCTGCTCCCCTCCTAAATACAAAGACCAAGCTACCAGGAACAGGGAGCATTGCTGTGCACCCCTGAGCCAGTGCTTGTATTAGCATTTCAAATTGAGTTATATCGTTAAACAAGCCTAGTGTCTGCTCCTGCTGCTATTTACGACAGTGCAAAGTTATTTGTCTTGTGTGCACAAATGCATTTACACAAAACTGCACACAAAGCAATAATGAAAAATGTTCAGCCCCCAAAAAATAAAGAAAATGAAACAGAGAGTGCTCCTCATTTTCACTCATGAGTTATTGTTTTGACTTATTTCCGAGCTCTCCGAAGGATTCACAGGGCAAAATGATAAACTTTGTTTTTCCTTAAAGGGATTGAGTGGTAAAAAGGCTCTGTAATGATGATGAAAGACATACAAAGCCATATATCTCACACAGCATCAGCTCTGAAAGAAAATAAAAAAACAGTCCCCTGATTCGTCTTGCAGGCCTTCCTTAGTTGGTTCATTTTAGCCACTAGCCTAAATAAGATTTCAAATCTGCAGAGATTTGTAACCGGGGCTGAAACGTCTCCGCCTACTGCTGCCTAATGGTGTCTCTCACTGTCACAATATTAACCAGACTTCAAAGATAGTAGTCTAATGCCTGCACAATCAGCCTGCTTCTCTGCACTGATAAGAAGCCATTATTATTGTTATTATTATGAAGTAATTTTATCCGAGATGAACATTTTATTTTATTTTATTAAATCTTGGTCTGCATTTAGATGTGGTCTTGCTGAGAGATTACACTATAGAATTGATCAGAACTGAGGGATGGTGTAGCCTTAGAAACACTCTCCATATACATGTAGGCTCACCATATAGATCTCTAGAGCTGCCATATACACACCAGTTTGTGTGTAATTGTTTCTGAACCTGAACCTAAATATCCCAATAATTACAATATGTGTGTTTTTAAAAAGGTAGGCTTTTGGTGTGATATTTCTCACCAATGCAATTTTAGATAACACTCACACACTGTTAGATGATTTAGCTCTAACAGAAAGACTCGGGAGACAAAAATGTAATGAAACAATCTAATCCGGAATAGGATATGTGAACAATATCAGAAACATCTCATGAATAGCGTTCTGTATATTGAAACAGCCGTTGGTGTAGGCCTCTGTCCATAAATCGGCAAGCAGTGTGGAGATCTCAGTAAAAGTTCATATCTGTTGTGTCCTTGCCCTTCCATGTCTGCATACATGGGTGTTGGAAGAAGGGGTATGAATCAAGTAATAGTGTTGTGCATATCCACATTCACTCACTTATCTTGACAGATTTAAGGCATCATACAAAGTACAAGGCCAAACAAATCAAGGAACCGAGGATATCAACAATTGAAAAATGTCACTGACTAATGCACTGACACAAAATGAAGAGAGCAAGTTGTTTTCCTTGTTTCCCCAGTTAATCAAACTAAACATTGTTAGGGATTTATGGGTTATACATGCTTTTTTTAAAACCGGTCTGAGAAACAGTTTATCCACAATTCACAACAGGATTAAAGTGGTGGCTGTACTGTATGCAGTATGCTGTATATTTGAGAATAGATTTAAATCTATGCCATGGTTTTTGAAAAGCCTTTTTGATGGGTGTCATTAATCACTGGAGTCTGTTGATCAGCCAAATGGTAGTAATTTGACCACTTGGACTAAAACCAAGTTTGTTCCGTGCAGGCCAGAATTGCAGTCTAAATGAGGCCAACTCTGAGTCGCCTGCTTCCAATCCTCCAGTCTATTATCCTGAACGGAGTTGGGGGGATTTTAATGCAGCCGATATACCTCATATAAGCTCTAATGATCATTTCTTTCTTTTTCTTTTAACAAAAATGATGGCTTTGTCCTTTCATGCCCTTCATTGCTAAGTGTGCGCCATTCTTCCTCTCTGCCTCTCCTCCTCCCTCCTTTTTCTTCCTTTCCCTCTTTCCTTCTCCCTCTCTCTCTCCTTCCCCCTTTCTCTCCTTCTCCCTCTCTCTCCTTCTCCCTCTCTCTCCTTCCCCCGATCCAGGTAAGATCTGGCAGCTGTTCTCCAGCGATGACTTTGGCCCGCTCAGTCGTCTGGCTTTGGCGAACGCTGTGTACTTTAAGGGCTCCTGGCAGCACCAGTTCCCCCCTGAGAACACGGCCCTGAGGGGCTTCACCAAGAGGGATGGCTCCGTCACCAACGTCCCCATGATGTACCACAAGCTCCAGGCCAACATCGGTGGGTGCTCCCCAGAAAGGTGGCTTGGAACTCAGAGGCCAGATGCAGTGGAGAAGGGGTGGGGTTAGGGTGGAATGAAGAGTTGTGTCTCCGTGCCTGGAGCTGCATGCCCAGGACCAATTGAAGCACATGGCCACAATATTGATAGGACATATTGTAATTCAAAATGGTTTGTGTGAGATTGCTGTTCGCTGTGAAGCTGTTTGCCATTTCCCATTTGTGAAAGCCAGGGGAAAGAATACCACAGCATTGTTCTAATGTGTTTTTAATTTCAAATTGATTACCACTAACGTCTTTGTTTTCATCCATATGCTAGTTGAATGGGATTTAATTTTTGCTTCTTAATGACTTCACTTGTTCCAGCAAACAAAGGCCCAATTTGTCTTATCTATGTGCATGTGTGTCCATGAGGGGGGCAGTGGCAGATATGTGTACTGACTGTGTGTGTGTGTGTGTGTGTGTGTGTGTGTTGCCCTGCAGGCTACTTCTCTCATGGGGAGAGTGAGGTTCAGCTGCTGGAGCTGGTGTATGGCCAGGGGGAGGCCGGCTTCATCGTGCTGCTGACTGACTCCGTGGAGGGACTACCTCTGCTGGAGAGAGACCTCACCCAGGAGCTGCTCAACACGTGGATGGCCCAAACACAGCAGGAGGAGGTGGAGGTTCACTTACCCAGGTTTAGTCAAATGCATGCACACACACACACACACACACACACACACACACACACACACACACACACGCACGCACACATGCACACACACAAGCATGTATTCACACACGCACACACACACACACACAAGAATGTATTTACACATGCGCGCACACACACACACACACACACACACACACACTCCTGCATACAGTACATATCCCATGTGCATACCCAAAGATATGCATTCACATGAACACAAACTAAATGTTTAGTAGACACATGAGAGGGCGAGAAAGACTGATATAAAACAAGAGGCTATAACAAATACATTGTGAGTTATAGTGTTAATACTCTCCTGTTCTAGCCACTAGCCAATTATAATTCTGTAAGCAGGACCTGTGGATCATTAAATGTCCCTTTGTGAAGTAATAACTTTGTTAAGTAAGTTACTGCACGGGTCAAATGAAGGTGAATCTGGGTAAAACAACACAGAAGGAGAAAAAGTGAAAAGAGAAAAGCAAATGTCATGAGGAAATGGGTAAGAGAAAGTGTCAGCAGAATAAGACCGAGAGATGACTAAGAAAGCGAAGAGCTTAAAGCAGAACGTTAAAGAGGTGTTTTTTTCCCTCGCTTCTTGTCATGGGCACATCGGAGGAGCAGTAATGTGATCAGAGACTTTCTCAGCCCTCCCTTCACAAAACAGTCGGGCGTCTCATCTTCACAATAAGGCTCTGGAGCCTCCCGGATGGCCTGCGCTCAAACACCAGCGCGTTTGTGAAGATGCACACATAGCGACCGAGCGAGCAAATCCAATCTGAGTTCAAACTCATTCAGGAGCTGACTGAGGAGCTCTCTCTCTCTCTCTCTCTTTTTCTCTGTGTGTGTGTGTGTGTCTCTCTCTCTGTGTGTGTGCTCTCTCTCTCTCTCTCTCTCTCATTCTCTCTCTCTGTGTGTGTGGGAGTGTTGCGCAGGCAGGGGAGACAGAAGTGTCAGAAGAGCTTCTCAACTCAGCAGCTAAATGTCTCAATGTAGACGGACAAGAGGGAGAAGATGGGCCGTGTGTGTGTGTGTGTGTGTGGGTGTGTGTGTGTGTGTGTGTGTGTGGAGGGTGTGGAGGGTGTGCTCGCGCAATCTTTGTCTTCTCTGGTGATGAAACGAAAAATGAAAAATAGCAGACGTCAAAGGAGATCTCTCAAAAGTGCGCTCAGTGTGCACCACTGCCAGACTCAAAGAGTTTTCAAAACATTGAAGTCTGGCATGACGACATGCGTCTTGGGAAACAGATAATTACTCGACTACAGCGAGAGGGCAGAATGCCTTCACTTTCTAATGACTTTCATTTGGCTTCTCTCCTCTAGGTTTCAGATGAGCCAGAGAGTGGACCTGAAGAAGGCTCTTCGATCCTTGAACATCACCGAGCTGTTTGAGCCTGGCTGTGACCTCTCCGGAATGTCAGGTGAGCCCTTACACCTCACAGGTGCGCCCCTTTGGAGGGGGGGGTCAGGTGTGCTCCCAGAGAGCAGAGACTTCCTGAGGAGAGAAATCAAAACCATGTACCTTCCCTATCACACTCTAATAGAGATGTTATTGCCTTTGTTACCTTATTAGCAAGAATAATTTTAACTAAATGGAAGTTAAGAACTCCCCCTTGTCATGCATGCTGGTTGGCAGATGTTCTTTATTTCCTTCAATTGGAAAAAGTCAGACTTTCTACCAGGAGTTCTTCTCAAAAATTTTGGAAGGTATGGGGCCCATTTTTTCTTTATTTTGAGAGTACTAGTTTCTCACATATTCCTGACTAAGTCTAGACTGGCCTTGACCTAGCAATTTGTTGTATTATATGCTATGTTGGGGTAACTACCTATTTCGTTTATGTGTCTGTGTTTTTGTATTTAATCCTCATTACTGACTGTGGAGGGTTGTGTTGTGTTTTGGTTTGATTTGTTTTGTTGTTGTTTATTTTATTTTGTGTATGTAAGCAAAAAAATTGACATTTATTTTTATACATTATAATATATTCTTAACTGCTTTTGTATTTTTGTCTTGAAATTAATAAATAAACTTGGGGAAAAAAAAAAGAAATCAAAACCAAACCGCTTGTTCAGAGGAGGCGGCTGTGTGCTCCACCCAGAGGTAACACAATAGATACCCCACATCCATCACTCCCCCCTTATTTACATGTCTTTAGTGTCCACCTCCATCTTAATCTTGTTTGGCCACTAACCTCCTCCCGCTCACGTTAACGGGATGAAGATGCATATGCGACGCATTCTAATGAGCCGGGTTACGAGCGGCCTCAGAGGAGAGGGCCGTTGTGCCGTAAATTCAGATGACGCTCCCCTCTGTTAACAAGTGGGAGATTTACACCTGCACATGCTCATATGCACACACACACACACACACACACACACACACACACACACACACACACAGAATACATAGAGTTTCTGAAATGTCCTTTTATGTGTGCTTGTATTATGGACATAAGTAATTTCATAACACCTAACTTTTGACAGACACACACACACACACACACACACACACACACACACACACACACACACACTCACAGAGAGAGTACATTTTCTAAAATGCATATTGTTGTATGCTTAAATGGTCTCTCTCGCACACACACACACACACACTCAGAGTGCAGGAGAGTGGGAGAGCAAGCGTGCTGTTTAGTGAATTTGCATGCTGGTGTTGGAGTGCGTCCCCTTGCCCTGGCCTGTCACTGTTAATGTACATCAGTGTGCCCGGTGGCTCAGGGTGGTCAGTCCACTGCCATATCAGAGGACTGGGCCCACAACAAAGACTTTGCCTCATTAGTGCTGCTCTATGCACACACAAAGAGTGAAGAGAGGGGGAGAGAAAGAGTGTGTGTGTGTGTGTGTGTGTGTGTGTGTGTGTGTGTGTGTTTGTGTGTTTGTCAGGTCTAATGATGTGATGGCTATGTTAAACCTCTGGGTCTGCTGTGGTAAATCAGCTCATGGGTCTCATTATATGAGTAGAAAGAGAACAGACACACACACACACACACACACACACACACACACACACAATCATGCATGCAGGTGTCCAAAAAGCACTTTCTTCACACACACTCACACACAAGATGCCCCTCAATAACAAGTCTTTGTAGGGCTCAGTTGTTATTACCCTCTAGAGGAGTTTTGTTTTGATCACTGTGTTTGACCAAAGCTCAAAGTGCCTGACTCCACTGGACCAAGACAGAGACATTCAGAGAGAGAGAAGTAGGGATTGAAGGAGGAAGTGAGAGAAACTTTAGCTCCTTGTTAGAGCTGTGGCTGAGTCCAGTCACTTCACTTAGTGACCAGAGCAAGCCAGTAGCCATTGTCTCAGCTCCCACTCACTGTCTGCGAGTGCATCATGTACAACTTCATTCCCTTTTGATTGCTTTCTCCCACTTGCTCTCTCTCGCTCTCTCTCACACTGCCTCTCTCCCTCCCCCGCTCTCTCTCTCTCTATTCCCGTCTCTGTGTCGTCCTGCAGAGGCCGGCCAATTGCACATCTCAAAGGCTGTCCAGAGCACCTTTATTGAGGTCAATGAGGAGGGGAGCGAGGCAGCAGCCGCTACAGGTGAGATTAGATCAGACAGGAGGCTTCCTGTAAGTGATCCTCCCGTAGGACACACACACACACACACACACACACGCACACACACCTGCTTCCTTTTCCAAGTGATGTATTGTCCACTCTGACCAGATGGCTTTCATCACTTTGACGTTTGAAGGAGACAGAGATAGATGATGGCTGGATGATGACTTGTCATAGTTTCTGTGATTGATTCTGCCTCTGTGTGTGTATATGTGTGTGTATGTGTGTGCACATCTGTGTGTGTGTGTATGTGGTATTCTGCATCTCCATGGACATTTGTGTTTGTTTCTTTGTGTGTGTGTGTGTGTGTGTGTCCACGGATTTCTGATTTCTAGGTGGTGCAGCAGCGGTCATCATGAGCTTACAGGGTCATCGCTTTATGGCTGACCATCCCTTTCTCTTCCTTATACGACACAGGCTTACAGGTAATGCACCTTATTGCCATACCTGTAGCCATGCTGCGCCGCGCACCTACACCGCGCCGCACGCCTTGCGTGCATGCGCACACAACACTGAAGAATACATTGTTGCTATATTGAGCATAACCACATAAACATAACATGATTGACCTGCCTTACACCATTTGGAATGTAATATATTTGTTGCGCATTTCCTGCAATGACACAAATTCAGTTGGCGCCCAAAAGCCCCACGTTCCCCACTGGGGATATCAGTCATTTGTCTGCGTGGCCCTGGCATCTTGAATCATTCAGGAGCTCCGTGACTCTTCCCACATTCCCAGCCCTTTCTCCCTCTCCTCTCTCTCCTCTCTCTCTCCTCTCTCCTCTCTCTCTTCTCTCTCTCCTCTCTCCTCTCTCGCTCGCCAGCGTGGCTCCAGAATGCATTATGACAGCTGTGCCTATAGACATGTCCATATATATAACATCCGCTCTTCTATCCTGCCTCGTGCAATTTCTCCCTGAGCGGGTCTTGGCGGGCGCGATGCGGTGCGGTGTGGTGGGCTGAGGGTTATGCATACAAACGTTTATTTGTGTCCCCCGCAGGAGCCCTGCTGTTTGTTGGCCGCGTGCTGCAGCCGGAGCTGATGGAGACCAGAGGACGCGACGCGCAGGCCCTCTGAGGCCCACTAATAACTCTAACGACCCACATTAAAAAACACTTACCCGCAAAACGCCCGGGAAAGAAAAAGTGTGTGTTTGCATAACTGAAAGGCTTTGAATTCTCCATTTCTTGGTTTCTCTCTGTTCTTTTCTCTTTTTTTTTACTGTAGTCTCACTTTTCCAGCTCCCCCACACTCTGCCTTTTCCCTGCCATCTACCTCTTCACCTCCTCCCACCCCTCTTCTTTTATTAATAATGCCGCAGTTGTCTGTGCTAATCAGCCCATCTCCTGGCCTCTCTGTGTGTTCTTCCATGAAATTAAGCAGGTTTCTTAAGCTGCTGTTTAATCAGAGCCCAGAGGTTTGAGGAAAAGTGCTGCGGTGTCAGAAATGGCAGGGTGGCGGTGAAGGCCGGCCACTGTCGGGGGAAGAGAGGGAGAGGGAGAGAGAGAGAAAGAGAAATAGAGAGAGAGAAAGAGAGAGGGAGGGAGAGAATGAGAACGGCGTGTATGGAAGGAGGGGGGTACCGGTGGTAAGCCACTGAAGGGCCACGAGCTGTGATCAGAAGCTCAAAGGGGTGGTGATAATAGGGGGATATTTTTGGACGCATCGAGGCAGAAATCATCCATGATTGTGGCGAGTGGGTGGTTTAATATCATTGTGATTAAAAACCACAGGTGGTAGGCCGGTGTTTTGCCGCGTCATGCTTTAATAAGCAGCGGGCTTGTTTACAGAGGCGCGCTGGATAAATGAGCTCGCACCCAGGCTCCTAATTAAATCTAGCCACAGCATCGGTAGCAGTGCACTGGCAAACTTAAGAGTGGGGCTAATGTTTCATCAGCACTAGCTCCAGCACCAGTCCTTTTCTTTTCCCTGTAGGTACATTGCTGTGGGTCTGAGCCGTGAATCATTTGAAGGGATTTAAATGATTATCATAAGGAGATTATGAGGAGCGATTACAGCGAGATTCAGCCAATGATTCAAGTTAGAGCATAAGCCTTCGTAACCCAGCCGCGGTGATAACCATGACGACGGCGCCGCTGATGCTGATGACGATTAAGGCCGCTGAAGGAGATGATAAGGCAGGTGAGGATGAGAAGCATTAATCTGAGATGGTCCCCCCACTGTTATTATTGATTATCCATATTTGCTGATGCACCATATCTGCCTGCAGGAGCCTTTAAAAATAAAATGCACTACAAAAGTGGTGTTTAGAATGTGCAGTCGCACAGCCTCTGGCGCTGGTGGGAATCAGTATTACAGCGAGGGATGTGATATTCCCCTCTTATCACCTGTAAGCAGCCCTTGCTGGACCATCGCAGCCCTCATACTGATCTTCATGCTGCATTGAGATGGGGAAAGGCTGTAATCTGTTGCAAAGGCGAAAAAGAAACCTAAGCTTCAGGAAATCCTACGACTTTTACAAAGAGCCAACATCAAACAACAAATTGCATGTTGCGCAAAAAAAAAGCAAGTCAATATGCTTTTGATTCACGCAGAGGTCCGATGATAATCATTTCACACCAGAGTGTTCTTTTTCTCAGGTGAAGTCCTGTATGCCAATGAACCTTTCTGAATGATGGGTGGATCTCCACATGTTCAGAAAGCCACCTGTAGATGGCAGTGCAGGGCTACAGACAATAAAGAGTCATAGGCTGTGTCTAGAATGGTCATCCTGTTTGTTAAAGCTACTCATCCAAAACTATTAGACAGACGAGTGTGGTACGATAAGTGTTGAGGCCTTTTCTATATGTTGTTGAAAAATATCTATGAATTTAATACTGGTTTACTCACAGTTAAAGTACTACACAAAAAAAATCATGATCGTGGAATCTGGATTATAACATCTGGATAACAGCACATCTAGTTGTCTCTAACCACTCCACTCAGTCAGAAAAACAAATTAAATGGAAACAACAGCATGCAACTTCTCTGACAGTGTTGTTTTCATAGCGGCCCCCAGACAGTCGTCTCAATGACTCTCAAGAGGTATCCATCTCCAGCAAGCCCATCAGAATTCATGGAGGCAGGCTCACAGAACCAAAATGTGGTGTGACAGCTTTGCAGGTCACCGTGTCAGACAGTTAACATAAACTCTCACTCCCTCTCCTTCTCTTCATCTCTCTTTCTCTGTCTTTCTCAATTTAAATTCTGTTTTCAATCTCTCTCTGTGCCCATCTAGACTCAAATTTACTGAGGGTTAGCGCCGTACTGGACACTCACAGACACAGAGGGACAGAGAGATAAACAGATGTCTCGGTGCTAAAGGGGTGTGAGGCGACCGCGTGGCCCTCTTGTCACGGCCTCTGCCTCACCCTCCCTGCTCTGTCGCTGCTGAGAGCCACTGAGGAGCTGGATTGCGAGGGCAGGAGAGAGACGACCTAATGAACTGAAGAACGCAGTTCCTCCCCTCGCTCTTCACCTCGCCAACAGGCTCTTCTGTGGCACACACCTCCGACAGCCTTATCAGCGGCTAGCCTCAGAGGCCTCGTCTGTCTTACTTTTCCGTTTGCTCTGAGCTCAGGGTCAGCTGCGGGGTGGTCGTCCTCGACTGCCACAGCCTCTTCACGGGAACTTTCACGCTTGTCCGATTACCAGAGACTTTTTTCTCTCTCTTTCTCTTTCTTTCTCTCTCTGGTACCTTTCTCTCACTTTGTATTTTTGTCTTTTTCTTAACCTGTATCCTGAACGTGTTACCCTTTTCCATTTTGATTTGCCCAGTTGAAGTGTTTGTGAAATGCCTGCTGTTAAGACATACTCCGAGACCTCACAGCACCCCGAAGGAAGACTCATATGGCTAGCGCCGTGTCTAACGCCGTGAGTGGTGGTAGACTGATAAATATGACTCTCTGACAGACGTCTCACCCCGGGCGTCCACCACCACCACCACCCAGATACATGCATGCCAGAACAGGTCGGAATCTCTGACCCCATCTGTCTGGCATCTCTGTGTCGGACTTGACTCTGATGGACACTGTGTTTTTATTTGTTCTGGTATATTAAGTTTGAGAGGTTGGGATTTTATGTCTTGCATGCAGCACCGCACAGCAACATGGCCGGCTATTGTTAAAGTGGGATCGGAGGTTGCTGCCAATGGCCATGATTTATACATTAGTAATTAAAAGCCCAGCCGTTCGTCATCCATGGGTGGAACATGCAGTGTCGAGAAGACAATCCCATTAGTGGAGGGGCAGTTGACTGTAGAGGAGCCTAATTGCATAGGTGCCGAGTGAAAATGCATTAATGAACACTCCCAAGGGCCCTATATGTGCAGCCGACAAAGATAGGAGTGTGTGTTAAATGTGGAAGTTCAGGATCACTTGTAACGCTACTATGTACAAGTCAGTGTGATAATGGAACTTGTGAAAAATGCCTGTGTGTGCTAGTGGTTAGCTTGTTGCAGTTGCTGGACCATTAGTGCAGGTCTAATACCTGCTTAATGCTCACTGCAGACTTTGGGCAAACAAACGACTTTTCAGATGGCCACTTCAACAGCCAAGACACTTGAATGGATTAATGACCCTGACCTACATGTCTGATCTTTTTACGTGCCATTGTCCTGTCAGGCTGATTCCTTGATGCATCCCCTGTCTCCCTCAGTATATACCTCTTGTCTTATCCCACACACACCACTCTCCCTTCATCTCTCTCTCTCTCCCCTCCTCTCTCTCTCTCTTTCTCTCTCCCTACTTGTTTCTCTTTGGATGCTGTGTCTTCCTCATCAGTATTCTACCACACGCCTGGCTGTCTTACCGCCGGCTGGAGCCAAAGTTGCAGAATGGGATTGCATTCTTTTCTGTTTTTTTTTCTTTTCCTCCTTTTTCTTTCCTCTTTCCTTTTTTTGGGAGGTTGGCGTGTGGTAACAGCCAGAGATTAAGCAGCGGGTGAGAAAGACAGGCTTCAGTGGGACATGACCCTGGCGTGACCCCTGTCGTAGCCGTGCCGAGGGGAGGCGGAGGGCTTGGTGCCCCTCACTAACTGCGTTCTCCCTGCACAGACACCAAGGCAGGAAACCATAACACAGAGCTGGGCTGGGTGGTACATACACCTGCTGAGGCAATGCAGTCCTGTGCTCAATACTCATAGTAAAAAGGGAGAGAGAGGGAAGAAAGAAAGAGAGAGAGAGATGGAGTGTGGGAGGTAGGTGGGGAACGATGGATGGATGGAAGAAGGGATAGATGGATGGACAAGTGGAGG
The DNA here is from genome assembly GCF_017589495.1 of Alosa alosa. NCBI lineage: Eukaryota > Metazoa > Chordata > Actinopteri > Clupeiformes > Clupeidae > Alosa > Alosa alosa. Next base: position 3,966,244 of record NC_063203.1, on the reverse strand, counting down.
CGCAAGCTCCGGAAGAATGCCTTTGCAATAGCAGATCTGAAACGTTCTATTTCCATGGAATACAGATGAGGGGCTGGAGCTGTTGTTATGGGAGACACCGGCCCGCCTCTGCTCAGTAGAGGGACAAGGGCGTGCACGTGCCACACTCACATGAATGAATTAATGACACAGCCAGGTTGTCTGCAGCACCTACTTGCATATAGCCACCTATAAGCGTGCCAAATTAGACCTGTCATGTGTGCACACAAATAGTGCTGCTCTCACCAAGGCATGGACTCGCATTAATTGGATGCACCATATGCCCTGCTTTAGAAATAATATGACAGGCCCAGCTTTGATTTACTTTCCATTCAGATTGATTTATTAAAAAAATATTTTTGCCAGAGGGTTTAATTTGTTTGTTAAAGATAACAGACCTTGCTGTAAACATTTAAACAACATGATGGCACTCTGCATTATAACCTAATTAATATTTTCTATAAGTCTATTGTTCAAACTCGGCACATGTTCAACAACTGAACACGTTGGACTGCTTTGATCACTTAGTTAGTCTTTCATAGGTTTTAATGAGGATCTTAATGACTGCAAGACATTCAGAGTAAAATAGCTGCAGTGCTGTGATAATTAAATAATAGATTCCCTGCTGACTGCTAAAGGAAAGGGTCCTCTCAATGGGAAGAGATGGTTATATCAGCCTGTGTAGGCTTCCAACTGTTTGCTATTTGAAGGTGCACTACAGAACAATAATACCTATAATGTTGTTGCACTTCATCCCTCCATTTCGTTAGTATGACAGAAAAGAGTGATAGTGTCTTCAGCACCAGCTCCGCACCGCACACCCACTCTCTTCTTTTATCGCGAGACTCTCCATGACTTGACGTTTCTATAGAAACGATACACAAAGAGGTGCCCCTTGTTTACAGCTGGCACAACTGAAAAGAAGCAACAGCGTGCAGTTAAGTATTTTTATTTTTTAACGTTTAAAATCATATTGGCTCTAACATGCTAGCTGTGGTTGCTTCTACAACTCTACTAAGATGTAATGCCCACATGAAGTTTTAATCTAGCATATCATTAGCTTGCTAGAATATAGGTAACGTTAATCTAATATGCCCATTATTGTTAAATTGGGTTAACTTTAAAGTAGCCTACATTAATGACTTTAACTTGCCCGGAACCCACGGTGTAACGTTACAGATAGCAACATTATGTCCAAAAGATCTTGCATGTCAAAATCTACCTCGAGCTATTTTTGGAAATTATATCATCAGAGATAAAGCGAGACGATTCACAGAAGGGTTCTTCCTGTTCCCCTATGACGTAGGGTTCACTAGCGCCACGCCTTTTTAGGAGACTAGCGAGAGATTATTAACACTGTGGCCCTATGGAAGAAATCATTTTTTTTTCTCGGATTATGCCCCAGCCCTTAATTATACAGTTCGAGATTGGACATTTTAATGCATTTTCTGTAATTCACATGTGTTCCTTACATTCTGAGACCGACATGGCGTTTTTTAAAATAACAGTTAAGGAGAAAAACGACTTTGTTTGCCACTTGTCTGTCTGTTTTTGTAACCCACTGGCACGCGATCTACTAGGTAGCCGAAGGTTCTCTAGAATAAGTTACCGTTGCTTACCACTTCGATGTTGATCACTCAATCGCGAAAATGCCTAAACTTTGGCTGCATAAACAGACACCTTCTGTCTTCTCCTTCCCTAAGGACGCAGCCATGTACGTACAGTCATTTCAGCATCGTTTTTGATGTCTGGATTGCGTTCAAATAGGCTATATCGCAGACGGCCATACACATAAACTAGGGCAGTGGTTTCTCAACCTTTTTTCGGTGATGTAGCTTCTACCCCCTAACCAGCGCAAAGCATTTTTAGTTGAGAAAAAAAAAAGATTTAAAACAGAGCACTGTGCCATCAGTGTCTAATTTATTAAACTTTGAAACTGATAAACGCCTAGGCCTACAAAATTCAAACATTTGGAAAAAAACTATTTTGAACATTTTTAAATTGTAATAATCCATGACTAAATGTATTGCAAATGATGTATATTTTGCAACTTATTTGTATATTTTGCAAATTATTTGTATATTTTAAAATCTCACATACCCCCATTTGAGAACCACTGTACTATAGTATTGCATATTATTGTTTAACAGTAGGTCATATCAATCTGGACAGCCAGGGGTGTTTCCCAAAACCATAGTTTGCATTGCAACCAACAAAGTAGCTGTATCCTTGTATATTAAGGATCTTTGATATCATCTAGAACTACAGCCTAACATCCTCATTCATGATTTTTGAATCGGTGACCAAACTGCTAGCACTTCTATAAGCTTTAACTTACAACCATGATCATCATGTAACATAATTTGGACAATCTTTTACAGGAGGAAACAACACAATTGATACACCATGAATCTGAACGACTTTGTGATCCTTCCTAACAAGCCCAAGTCTGTGAAGTTAAATACAAGGTTTGTAACAACGTTGTTGAAGTCTATTAAAAGTATTGTGTGTGTAAGTTGTGTGTAAGTTGTGTGTGTGTTGTGTGTGTGTGTGTGTGTGTGTGGTTAAATCTGCTGTCAACGACTACAATTTGTAAATGTGAAATGCTTTTATCTTCGTTCATTTTCTCTGACTCTTTCACTTCTCTAGAGATCAGAGATCTCAAAAGCATCATTATATTTATTATCATGTAATAGGAGTAGGCAATGAATTCGTCTTTGTCAGCACAAATTAGTGCATCTTACCACCTCATGGGATATCAGGTCATCTTTGTTCTTTGTCATCCTCATTGGCTCAGTGGGCAGCAGTCCGTGTGTGTGTGTGTGTGTGTGTGTGTGTGTGTGTGTGTGTGTGCTAAGTACAGCTGTCTAACCCAGAGAGGCAGGTGGTCTTCTGGCTCCTGCCACGGGACTGTTTGACACAGTTTGTGGAGTGTGGCCTGCCCGTTAGAGTAATGGAGATGTGGCGCTGTGCCCTCAGAAACCTGCGGGAGCTGCGCATGGAGACGGTGCAGCTGGCCCAGGAGAGCACGGCCATGGAGAGCAGGCTGCAGCAGCTCAGGGAGAGCATGAGCCGAGAGAAGGAGGAGAGAGAGTGAGTATCTCTGCACAGGGATGAGAAGGGGAGGGGAGGGGGTTCATGGAGATCATACCACCACAGTATGTTAACCAACTAGCCCAACCCAGTGACTGGGACCACTGCATGCTAGTGAAGATTCAGCTCTCCATTCACTACAGGAAAAGAAGCAGCTTTGCTGAAAGAAAGTGAGACAGAAAAAAAAGGTAAACTCTAATGAGAGAGAGAAAGAGAGAGAGAGAAAAAACTCTGAGAGAGAAAGAGAGAGAGAGAGAGAGAGAGAGAGAGGAAATGCATAAAGGTACACTTGAGAAAGAGGATCATAGGACATAGACACTGTTTAGAGAGTGTCTGTAGTTTAGTGAAGGAGGCAGCCTTGGTAACACAGGTGCTAGTGGGGGTTGCATAAAGGCTGAACTAGAAGAGCAGTGGGTGTGATGAGAGCAAAGTGAGAAATGTTTTTGGGCTGAGAGACAGCAGGAGAGGAGTCCCACAGAGGGTAGGTGAGCGGGAGGAGATCTAAGTGAGTGTGGTGTTTGACCCAAAGATAAAGGAGAGTGCTCAAAAAGGAGCAGAGGCAAGCTCAGCATGAAGAGGAATTGTGGAGGGAAAACAAACACACAACCTGAAGCAGCTCCATAGTGTTCCTCTGTTCTGCTGTGTCCTGAGAGCACCTTTTTAATGTTTATACCAGTGAAGGTAATTTGGGGTGATTCTTGAATGACTTTTGAGGGTAGGGGGTTGGAGTAGGTAGGTGGGTGTGAGCTCGACAGATGAAATCATCGTAGCCAGTGAGTCTCAGGAAATTGAGTCACCTTCGTTTGCTCAGATTCCTGGCTCTGTTTGTTCCTCCCTTTCTCTCTTCCTCTCTCTCTCTTTCCCTCTCTCTCTTTCTCTCTTGCTCTTTATCTGAAGCAAATTAAGATTAGTGGCATGTGAGCCGAAAGAGGCAGGAAATTAGATCTCCATCAGGAGGAGATAAAAAAAAAAGGAAACATTTCACAACTTATTAATTTGATTGTTTTCTCTTGTTTTTCAGTAATACACTCAAGGCTTGACCTATCAGGGCTGTCTGCCTCTGGAAGTGATGGTGTGAGCTTGGTCAGGGGTGTACATCAGTATATACTCTCATGATTCCGGGTTGGGGGATGGGTTCTGTTCATATACCCCCATACAGACACTCACGCAAATATACACAATCGCTCGATCATAATAAACAGCTGAAGCTGAAGTGGTTAGGTGAGACGGGGTTGGGAAATGAACTAGGGGAACGTGCTGTGTGTTTTGTCCCAGGGTTTCTCCTGTTTGTTAGGACATCATACATCATAAGGTGGGGGTAGCGCTCAGAAGATAATGGGATAAAGATGTATGTGAGGTTTCCGTTGTCTTTCTCTTCCTGGGCAACATGCAGCACATCCAATTAAAGTCCCATACATCAATATCGGGTGGCCCTCTGTGAGTTCTAAGCAGATTAATAAAACAGTGGCATGGCTTTTTCTGGGATCTCACCAGCATGCGCTAGTCTATAAGATGGACTCTGTTGCTGTATTGGATCAACATTTACTCTCATATATGAAAGATGCAGGGTCCTGCCCTTTCCAGTCTTTCTTGAACTGCATAAATCAGTGCATAAACCAGGCTTACAGGCAGATAGATGGTTGGAGATTTGGTGCTCTGAGGCCAGCTGTCCGTTAGACTAGGTTTAGCGCATTCGATATTTGCCTTTTCTTTCTACAAGCAGCACACTGGCTCTGCGACTCTGGAAAAGAGTAGCGTTGATGTTCCTGGTTAAAGGCTCAGTTGTGTTATCAGTTCGGTCCAATTGAATATGGATTGCAGAATCTTTTTTCATGACGCTAGAAAACCCCAGAGAAAATCCAGTGGATATTCTGCAGACCTCAGTGACTGCAGTACAGCGCGTGGGCAGACAGCAGCAGCCGCAACAGCAGCAGGCTCGTCAGGTTCAGAAGTGGACTTGTTTGCGGTTTCTTCTAAAAGAGAGGCGTTTGTTTGGTCTCCTCCAGATGCTGCTGAAGAGCTGCTGTGGTAGTTAGTGTGTGCAATGCTTTGCCCCTCTTCCCCTCTCTCTGTGCCCCAACCCAAACACTCAGTCAGTCAGTCAGTCAGTCACCTTGCGCACCTCCTAATCATACCCTCTTTTGACGCCACGATTTAATCTGCAGTTTCAAAACCTATTTTCAAGTAATGTTTTGGCCTGTAGTTGCGACAGCAAAATCCTTTCCCTTGTAAAGCTTTAGAAATATTTGAGGAGGTCAGACTCATCAGGTGTTATTTTATTTGATATGATTTTTATTAATTTTATTATTCAAAAGACGTATCTCCATCTTTTATGCTGGAGGTCAGACAGGCACTCCAAACACTCGTCACATATTCATGCTCCTCTGATGTGAAAGGTGCCGTTAACCCGAGGTCACTGTTTGCTCACTCAGCCCATCAGCTGCCACATTAAGGCAAGTGCATGAAAAGGCATGCAGGAGTGAGTGGCGAGAGAGCGAGTGAGAGAGAGAAGGCAAGGCAGGCGGCACGTAGGTAGGACCTGGCGTCTGCTTGATATGGAGTGACTGTTTGTCAGAGGGGTTTGTCAGTGGCGCCATGTTAATCCGGCTGTGGTTAGTGCAGCGGTGGCTGCCGCCACGCCTCCCTTGTCTCTCCCCCCGTGCTGCACCCGTGACAGGCGGGCTGCCGCGGTTCTAATCCTCCACCCCCACCCCACTGCTGGCTAGCCGGGCCCAAGCCGATGAGGGCCGGCAGATAAGCAGCTCATTACCAGTGCAGACGTGCTGGAGCGCCAGAGAAGCCTTCTGGCCGTCTGCCGCAGCTCATCAGTTTCACTGGTGTGTGTGTGTGTGTGTGTGTGTGCGCGCAGGGGTGGGCTTGTATGTAGGTCTATGCTTCTTTGCTACTACTCGTCAAACACTTTTCATCTCGTGCGTGTGTGTGTGCGTCATTCTCTTTGAGCGTGTTGATGTCCCCATTGGCTAAGAGCTGATTGTGGATCAAGGGTGTGTTAGCGTGCGCGTGTGTCGAGCATGACAAAAAAGATCCGGAGGTGAAGGTTCTTTACCGTGTCACGTGAGCGTGTGGGCACACACCATGCGGCCTCCAGGCTGACGTGAGGAGACGCCGATGTTGTTCTGTGTTGGGTGGGATCCCTGCTGGACCCTTGGGTTGGCCTGTGTCACCGGCGCTCTTCAGAGGACTGTACCCGTGATCAGAGCTGATGTGCTCTCCTTCACTCCCCTACCATCCGCCCTCTCTGTCTCTCTGTCTTTTCCTGTCTTTTCCTTTATCTCTCTACCCTGTTCCCTCGCTCGGTGCCTCAGATCTTCCTCACTCTCCCTCTGTCTTTCTCTATTTTCTCTCTATCCTGTTTTTTCATCGGTTCATGTTTGTCTCTATTCCTCCTCTTTCATTTCATTTTTTCCTTGTTGTCTTTATATTTCTATTTTACTGTTTACAATACTTCTCTCTTCTCTTCCTCCAATCTCTCTCTCTCTCTCTCTCTCACACACACACACACACACACACACACACAGACACTAGCTGGTTCTATCACACAGACACTCAGTGTCAGGACATGGTGCCAGCCCAAACAGACACCTCCCTTGTAGTAAGGTGGCCATGAATAATGTAGATTAGGAGTGAGACTCATAAATAAATGAGCTCCGTAATTGAAGGCATCTCTCAGTCATTCTGCCAGCGAGTGTAAATAACATTTGGGCCTGTGTTGATATTTACTCGGCCTGGGATTATTAGTTAGCGATGGGGCTTTCTCTCTCCACTGCAGTGGCGTGGGCTCCTGTTTACTTTCCCAGACTTGGCTGCTATTGCAGTCCACCTGTAGTTATTGACTCTGCTGCAATATCACCACAAACTTGATAATATTAGAGTGGGTTCTTACTGCTGTAGAGTGAGGTCTTTTTCCCCGAAGACTTAGCTTACTTTTTCAGTTATAAATGGCAGTTGCACTGAGAGAAGGTTAGTGGCCTTAGTTAACGTTTGAGTTTTAGTACTCTGTTAAATTTTTTATGTTCAATGGCCATGGGGATAATGTTGTGTTATAAATGCTCTGATCTGACGTGTGTGCGCGTGTGCGTGTGTGTGTGTGTGCGTGCGTGCGTGTGTGTGTGTCTGCTGGGGCAGGAGGTCTGGGGGATTCCGCTGGAAGTCTGGAAAGGCGGGCGCCCTCACCGGCCCTGCCGCCCGGAGGAACCGTGAGAACGCCGCGCCAAAGGTGAGGATCAGCGGGAATTAGATCTCTCCCAGTGTATTACCTTTTCAAGCGCTGACAAACGTGGCATTTCCCCCCAGCACTCCACCACACGCCCAGAGATTAGTCTTGCCCAAGTATGCACTCCGTCTCTCTCCCCCACCTCTCCGTCCCTGTATGACTTCCAGAAAAGAGATCACTTTACAGCAGCGTGCTCAGAGTTTGAAGGGGTGTCCTGGGTTGTTCTCCCTCTGTGTGTGTGCGTGCATGAGTGTGTGTGTGCATACGTGTTTGTGTGTGTGTGTGTGTGTGTGTGTGTGTGTGTGTGTGTTCTCAGTTGATAGAGTACTGAGTGCATTTGTTAAACTTGCAATCTTCTGCAGGTCCCAGGGGCAAAGGTGAAGATCCGAGTGCTCCGAGACGAGCCGTTGGCAGGTGAGTGTGTCAGCGAGGGTCATGGGAAAATGGAGGGGGTCCTCTCTTTCGGCTCTCACTGCCCGGTGAGTTGAATGCAGGTGCTACTCACCTCTGACCCCCCCTGCACGGCCCAGTTGTCTGGTGTGCTTGGCCTTTACTTAACCCGCTTTATATAAGGACTCCTGTGAAATCATACCCTGAAAGGAGCCGGGGGGCTAACAGCTTTCTCCACCTCCTTCTCCATCTCAATCCAGTGTATGTGTGTGTGTGTGTGTGTGTGTGTGTGTGTTCACAGAGCCCCGGCGGCCAGTTGAGAGACCTAACCGGCCAGTTGAGCAGGCATCCAGTAGAAGACCTCGACTCAAGGGGAGAGTGTGTGGGCAGTGTGAAGACAGGGCAGCTGGTTTGGTAGGTCTCACACACACACACACACACACACACACAGAGGCAGTGCTAATCTATTAGTGAGTGACACCAACTGTTAATGAGATGGTTAACACAATGAGACACAGTTCATTCTCCATGCTCTTTAGCTCTTAGCTCTAGCTTCATTTTTCTCTCATTCAACAGAGACCATTTTTATCTCACAAGGCATTGCAGAGAAAAGTGACTTGGCGCATTTGACACAAGAAAATTGGTTTTTAAGATATAACTACCACAAAGCAGCTCTTTTAGTGTGTTTAACCTCCGCAAATATGTGAGTCCCATTTGATGCTATTTTCTCTCTTTCCTTGTTAAAGGGACTTCTCTTTGCTATGAATTCCCTGTTGTTCATTTTCCTCCTGATTGAGCTGCCATGTTTCCTCTTGTTTACCAGGTTTCTCCACACCCCCCCCCCCACTGGTCCCAAAACCCACCTCATTCAGCTGACGTCATGTTAGAGTGGCTCTGTTGTGCTCAAACAATCTGTTTAGCCTTGGAATGAATGATCAGTGACAGATTTCTCCTGTTATGAGCTTACTGAGAGAAGAGATGTAGAGAGATTGTTGCTTGAGATTGCTTTCCCATAAATCCTTTGTTACCCCTCTCCCTAAAGGGACATAAAGGGATGTTAAAAGTCAAATGCTCCCTCCATTTTCTCTCTCTCTCTGTCTGCCTATCTCTGTCTTTCTCTTCCCCCCTCTCTCCCTATTTTTCTCTCTCTCTGTCTCTCTCTCTCTTTCCCTTCCTCTCTCTCTCCCTCTCTATCTATCTGTCTCTCTCTGTCTCTCTCCCTCTCTCTGTCCCTCTCCCCCTTTCCCTTCCTCTCTCTCTCTCTCTCTCTCTCTCTCTCTCTCTCCCTCTCTCTGTCCCTCTCTCCCTCTCTCTCTCTCTCTCTCTCTCTCTCCATCTCTCTCTCTCTCTCGGTCGTGCTGCTGCCCCTGCTCTGAGCTGTGCTTAACCAGCTCCTTACATCAGCGACGTGAGCCCTGTGCTGTGGGATCTCCCAGTGCCGCAGTGATGGCCTTTGATAGAGACAGTCTTAATGGCCGCGCGCTCCCAGGCTGCGCCGCTCCTCTCTTTAAGAAGCCGTTTGGGGAGAGAGAGAGAGAGAGAGAGAGAGAGAGAGAGAGAGAAAGAGAGAGAGAGAAAGAGAAAGAGAGATGGGGTGAGCGTGCTGCTGGGCTCTGCCGTGGTTGTGGCCGGGCCCTCCTGTGTGGTCATTTGTCCCTGGTGCGTGGCGAGGCGATGAGAGACTGTGCATCGGCCGCTGCCGTCGCCGCCGCAGTGCAATGAGCCCTTTTTATGTGGCCCATTAAATAGATGGTAATGGCCGCTGCAGCTGCAGACATGGAGCGCGGAACGGGCCACCCCCGCACCCCCCCCCACACACACACACACACACACACACACACACACACACCCCGCGCACCCACTCCTCTCTCCTCGTCCTCGTCCTCGTCCTCACCACGCCGTGTCTCTTGTCTTCTTGCTCTCCTCTCATCTTGTGCTCTGTCTGTTTCTCTCTTCCCTCTCTCTTCCTCTCCTCTCTTCTCCTGTCCACTGCTTTACTCCCCTTTTCACTGGCCACAAGCCTGCTGGGCTCGAAGAGGTGTTCAATCTGTGTGTGCGTGTGCGTGTGCGTGTCTGTGTCTGTGTCTGTGTCTGTGTCTGTGTCTGTGTGCGTGTGCGTGTGCGTGTCTGTGTCTGTGTCTGTGTCTGTGTCTGTGTCTGTGTCTGTGTCTGTGTCTGTGTCTGTGTCTGTGTCTGTGTCTGTGTCTGTGCCTGTGCCTGTGCGTGTGCGTGTGCGTGTGCGTGTGCGTGTGTGCGTGCGTGCGTGCGTCTGTGTTAACTGGGCAGTGGGAGCCCACAGGGCCCTGTTCCAGTAAGGACACGTGTCTCCCTGGGTAAGATGGGTGAGGGGTGCATTGGATGACAGCTCCTGTGCACTGACCAGGCTGGCTGGCTGGCCCAGGCTAAGGGGGTTATGGAGCAGAAGGACTGGCAGGCAGGTGTGCCACACAAGTGTGTGTGTGTGTGTGTGTGTGTGTGTGTGTGTGTTCTTATGGCAGCCCAGATTGCAGCGTGTTTTTGGGGGAACATCATTTGGGTTGTCTAGAGAGGTGTCCTGAGAGTGTGTGAGCAGTGGGCTTGATTGCTTACAGACACAGCCAGGTTGTTTGCACTTGCACAAGGCATGGAGATGCTGTCCAAATGTAGAGAGAGAGAGAGAGAGAGCTGTTGCCATTCATGTCATGGGGAATTGGGGAAGGAGTTTAGGTTTGAAACGGATTAAATTCTGGTTCTGGTTCATTTAAGAGTTGGCATCCACACATGCAAGCTACTCATCAGCCTATCTAAATCTCTGACTTTCTGTCTGTCAGTCTGATGGACTCTGAGGCCATTGTGTACCTGAAGGTTATGTGCATAAATTTGCCATGGTCAAAGAAATAATGGGCTCCCAAGAGGCGCTGGGGAACATTACTCATTTGAGAGCTTATTTGAACCTCACCCGAAGAGCATATATTTCACAGTGCAGACTTGCTGCTCTATGTAAAGATGCACAGACAAACTAGCGTTGGTAATTTTTTTACCCCCTTCTCTCTCTCTCTATCTCTCCCTCCCTCTCTATCTCTCCCTCTCCCTCTCTCTCTCTCTCTTGCTCCGTCTGTCAGATGTGCGCTGAATGCGGAGAGGATTACTGCATCGGCTGCTTTGCCAGGTTCCACCAGAAGGGGGCACTGAAGCTCCACAGAATGATCCCCATCCAGGTGAGCCAGTCGCCTCTGCTGTTTGATGTGTCCACCCCTCCCTAGCTGGGGCTGCTGTTTGTGCTCAGCCCTCTCACCTCAAACACACTCACCCACATCTCTACAGAAAAAAAAGACAAAACACACACACGCACACACACACGCACACAAATACACACACGGACACACACAGACACACACACACACACACATACACACACACACACACAAAGCGCTAGGATCTGTAGAGAAGCACATCATGCTGCAGAGGAAGAAAGTTTGGAGTGCTTAGTAAGAGCGCAAGGCCAACCATTAGTGAGCTGTCTATGAAGGAGCCTCCAGACACCTGCCTGCGGGATGGATATGGCCCTGATGTGGCCCTGATCTGGCGCAGAGCCTCCCCAGTCCACCCGGTGGTGATTAAGTGTACCTGTGCCTGGGCGTGATTGTAAACATCACAGCTCAGAGGAATGGGAAATGTGTTCAAACATGGCTTCCCCCGGTGCCCCTACTTGCTGTTAGCTTTTGGGATTTGAGTCTCATTGGATGCTTAGGGTGTGTTTGTGTGTGTGTGTTTGTGTGTATGTGTGTGTGTGTGTGTGTGTGTGTGTGTGTGTGTGTGTGTGTGTGTGTGTGCGTGTGCGCGTGCGTGTGTGTGTCTATGTGTTTGCGTGTGTGTGTGCAGTGCACCGCTGATTGTGCGGCATGCAGTAAATGTCTTCCTCTTGTGTCAACAACAACAACAACAACAACAACAACAACACAACACACAGCTACTGTACTTCCACCACAGCCAGCACTTGTGTTTGTGTGGCCCTTCAAAATCTTCTGGTGTGTGTGTGTGTGTGTGTGTGTGTGTGTCTATGTGCTTGTGCTAATGCATCACAGGTGCACTCACCACATAGTGCCTCACGCAAGTCCAGCACTTAAACGTAATCTGTGTGCCTTTGTGAGGCCTTCTTGTGCCACAGCAGGACTTTCAGAGAGAGAGAGTCAGAAAACAGAGTAGCTACGCTACGCTACGTTACAGAGAGCCAGTGGAAAACCAGGGCTAGTGCAGGAGGCAGAGAGATTCAGATGCAGCAAGATGCACTGATACAGAGAAAGAGAGAGAGAGAGAGTGTGTGTACAGGGAAGGGATAGAGATGGATGGAGTGATGCAGAGACCTTTAGCTAGAGAGGAAATGATAGATATTTAGATAGAGACACAGCGAAGGAGAGAGAGACATGTGGTGTGAGATGGAGAGAGAGATGGAGCAAGAGATAGTGTGGGGTCAGAGAAAGATGGTGAGATGGTGAGAGAGAAGAGCGATAGGGATGGAGAGAGGGAGAGAGAGAGGGATGAAGAGAGAGAGGGAGAGAGAGAGGCGAGGAGAGATAGGGAGCGTTGCAGAGCAGCTTGCGAGCGATGCAGTGTCTGTCATTAGAGTTCGAGTAGCCTCGCCGCGCTTCCGACAGCAGACCCACACCACCTCATTACACACTCACAGCTCACGGCTGATGCTGAGCAACGCGCACACACGCACACACGCACGCTCCCACCCACGCATGCACGCATGTACACACACAGACACACTTGCACACACACATGCACACAATTACGCTTACACATATACACACACACGTAAACTCTTTGGGTTTTAAATTTGCTTGCTTAATAGTGAGCTCATAGGACCTGCACATCCATACACTGATATACTTTACAGACAATGTATATTCAGCCCTGTTGAATGCTTTCTGAATGAGTAGCTTGCTCAGTAGGTTGTTTTGTTCTGTGTATGTCTGTGAATATGAATAAGCTTTCTGGGTATTGAGGTCAGTAATGTCAAATTGTTTTGTCCTTGCATGTGTGTGTGTGTGTGTGTGTGTGTGTGTGTGTGTGTGTGTGTGTGTGTGTGTGTAGCTATATCCGCTTCGGTAATGACTGGTCACAGTCTGTGGCTCTGGGCGAAAGAGCTAGTGCACCTGTTGCACAGTAGGATGGAGCCTGCAGGTCAGCATGACTCAGGTGGTGTTGAAAAACATATGACCTTTGGTTTGACCCACTGTGGATCTGTATATGTGTGTGTATGTGTGTGTATGTGTGTGTATGTGTGTGTGGGTGAGAGTGTGTGAGGATGGGTGAGTGGGTATATGCATGGGTACCCTCAGGTGTGTGTGTGTGTGTGTGTGTGTGTACAGGTAAGTGTGTGTGTTCTTATACTTCTGTGGTGTGGATGTGTGGGTAGGTCTGTCTGTTTTCTATTATCACTGTGTGCTACCGACTGCAGAAGTTAGTGAGACGTCAAGTCCCCCCTCTATGAAAATAAACAAGCCAAACCAAACTTTGTCCCTGAGAGAGGGAGAGAGAGGGAGAGAGAGAGGGAGAGAGAGGGAGGGAGAGAGAGATGAGCGCTGGCCTCCTGTGCAGCTCAAAGAGAGGCCGCTCTGTTGGCAGGACACAGAATGCTGGGATTAAAAGCGAGCGGCACTGATGCAGGTTTCCGCACACTCCTAATCCTGTTTGATTTGCTTTTAGGGAGAAAAGAAAACACACACACACACACACACATACAGTACACACAGTCACACACACATACACACACACACAAACACATACAGTACACACAGTCACACACATATACACACACAGGAAAAAATATTAATGTAATCGCAGCATTGCGCATGGATTTATCCGCTGGTCGCTTCTCTTTATAGACATCTCTCCCTCTCTCTTTCTCTTTCCCCCTCTCCCTCTCTCTTTCTCTTTCCCCCTCTCCCTCTCTCTTTGTTACTTCCTCTCTCACTGTTGCTTATTTCCACGTCTACCTCTCCCTCTTTCTCTCTCACAGAACTCAGAGCTAGACATTTGGCACCAACTGTTTTACACCCCCCCCCCTCATTTTCCGTTCCATTCTCCCGACGCATGTCCCATTCCGTTGCGTAATGACACCAATGTGACACGCGAACAGACGAGCAGTCGAGAGTTCACTCATTCTTCAATTCGCTGAGGCGCTTCATCTGTGGAAGTGTGTTTTATTTATTATGCATGGCGGGCTCGGACCGTGTCGAATTCGCTATCACAATGAACAAAATAAAACGGTTGGGAGATGAAACCCCCCCTCCCCCCTCTCCCACTCCCATCCAGTGGCAAGGGCACGCCAAGGAGGAGATATGAAGGAGTCGGGTGAGCTTTTCAGGGCATTTGCTATTAATTGTATGAATAATGAATTTAGCCCGTGCTACCGTAGGAGTCATTTAGCCTTAGCGTTTTTTATATTCTTTTTTAATTGTAAATGCAGTCAGAGTATTTGGCCACTGTTTGAATGTGAAACCTTGTCCTCCAGAAGACAAGTGTGGAGGGAGTAGATAGTGGAAGTTGCCTGGAAAGCACATCATCACGCGCCGCCACTCGCTGGGTTTGTTTATTGAACTTGTCCATCATGTTCCTGAAAGGCTGACTTTTAAAACATTTGGACTGTGGATTTGAGCCTCTGTTATCAAAGCACTCCCACCAGCAGGTGCTCATGTGTCTGTGTGTGTCTGTGTGTGTGTGTGAGTGTGTGTGAGTGTGTGTGTGTGTGTGTGTGTGTGTGTGTTCATATGTGTATTTATGTGTGTGTGTGTGTTTGTTGACGTGCAGGCAGAGGTGCAGACGTCAGTCAGCGCTCTGGATGTGGTCCACCGCTTCAAGCAGCAGGTGAGCCCGAAGGCAGCACAGCCCACTAGCGCCCCCATTGGACAGGGGAAGAAGGAGCCTGCCATCTGGACGTACTGTGGAGAAAGAGAGCCAGCTGTCAATCACATGGTGAGCCAAAAAAGAAAGAAATGGAAGACCAGACAAGGTCAGTAAGCTGGCCAGTAAGGATTAGTTTATAGTGTTGTGTTGTAGCCTGGCTAACGCCAGACCTCATCTCATTGAGATGGGGTCTGGGAACTACACATACATTTTCTCGTATTTGAGACATGGTTTACGAATGCCCAGAGCCGTTTATTGGGCGCTATGAATGTCTATCAAATGCGGCTAAAATGGGCTCATAAACCGCTTCAGTGTGTTGTCATCGCCTTGCTTGCCCCCTCCGCCCCAGGATTGGTTCCTTCGTTGAGGTGAAAATCGGGTCCATGGAATCCAGGCTGCCTAGCAGCGCGAATAAAATCGTGTGCGTAAGGCAGCATGGGTGAACCCAGGCTAGTTGTGTTGCACACTAAGGGACAAAGGCAGACATATAGAGAGGTCACCTATGGTCACCTATGGAAACTCTAAGGCCTCTATGGAAACACCTCTGTATGTCAGGATGGTCAATAGGTAGGAGTGTCCAGATTGACTTGGCCATTGTCTGCCTGAGTGGTGAAAGGAGACAGTGGGGCACAGAGCTGCAGTTCTTCTCTCTTTATCTGGGCATCTTGTGCTGACAGTGGATAGAGACCTCCTCAATCCCAGCATGCAGCACAGCATGCCCTCACCACCACAGCATGGACTCTACTGGACATGCAGCGTCAGCCCTAGCTCTCTCTCTCCTGTCTCTCTTACTCTACCATTCGTCCAGTCACATGCACACAATATCACATCAAAATGGCCTCTCCCTCTCACTCTCACATTTCCGTATCTCTCTTTGTTCTTTAGATCTTATCCTGGATCCATTTGAACTCCCTATGAAATAATTACAAATTGTTTCATTTACTCTAGCACTAGTTCCATCAATAACACTCAGATGTTTTGTAAAGATATTGTGCAAAGGCATTACCTCCATCTCTCCCATGTGGTAGAACATTGCTTGCTACCAATCAAGCCACAACCAAAACTGGCTTCCCCTTGCACATACAAACATTAACCCTCCGCACTCTCTATTCCCCTCTTTCTCTCTCTATTCTTCTATTCTTTCTTTCTATTCTTTCTATTATTCCCTATTCCCTCCTTCTTTCTCTTTCTCTCTCTCTCTCTCTCTCTCTCTCTAACAAATCAAGCAAATGCAAAAAACAATTCATTATGAATCATAATGAAAGTCATGAAAAATGAAATGGAAAGCAAAGGGAGGAGGGGGAAATAAAAAATATTTGTTAATTCATCAATTAGTTCATTTAGAGAGTGCTGCCAGCCTGCTGGCATGACCGGAGGCTGTGAGGGCGCCGCTGCCAAAGCGGCACGCGCCGGGCGTCATCTGTCTTGTGTGTGTGGCGCTCACGCCGTCTGTTTGCACGTCGCGCCGGCCAACGCTGCATGGTCTCTGTCGCCTCAGGTGCCTGCGTGGAGTCACGAGGTGAGGACAGCGAGTGAGGAGGAGGAGGAGGAGGAGGAGGAGGAGGAGTGGGCCGAGGAGGCGGTCAGTGGCGTCGCTGCCGGAGGCTCCTCGCTGCTGAGGGGCCACTTTGACGAGGAGGCGTCGGCGCGCTCCTTCCAGCAGGCTCTGCGGCGGTGGAGGGGGGAGGAGGGAGGAGACGCGGCGGACACACCACAGCAGGTGCAGGCCCACCGGCCACACTCAGCAGCACTGCCAGGTACCACACACATGTACATACACACACACACACACACATGTCCATATACACACTCAGCAGCACTGCCAGGTACCACACACATGTACATACACACACACACACACACATGTCCATATACACACTCAGCAGCACTGCCAGGTACCACACACATGTACATACACACACTCACACATGTACATATACATACTCAGCAGCACTGCCAGGGACCACACACATGTACATACACATGTACATACACACACACTCACACATGTACATATACACACTCAGCAGCACTGCCAGGTACCACACACATGTACATACACACACACACACACATGTACATATACACACTCAGCAGCACTGCCAGGTACCACACGCATGTACATACACACACACACATGTACATATACACACTCAGCAGCACTGCCAGGTACCACACACACACACACACACGCATGTACATACACACACACACATGTACATACACACACGTACATACGCACACACACATGTACATACACACACACACATGTACATACACACACACACACACATGTATATATACACACTCAGCAGCACTGCCAGGTACCACACACATGTACATACACACATGTACATACACACACACACACACACACACACACACACACACACATGTACATATACACACTCAGCAGCACTGCCAGGTACCACACACTCACACACACACACATGTACATACACACACACACATGTACATACACACACACACACACACATATATATACACACTCAGCAGCACTGCCAGGTACCACACACATGTACATACACACATGTACATACACACACACACACACACACATGTACATATACACACTCAGCAGCACTGCCAGGTACCACACACTCACACACACACATGTACATACACACACACATGTACATACACACACACACACATGTACATATACACACTCAGCAGCACTGCCAGGTACCACACACACACACACACGCACACATACATACACACATACATATACACATGCATACACACAAGCAAACATGCATATAGACTCACAGAACACCCCCCACACACACACACACACACACACACACACACACACACACTGGGGATATCTACAGATATGCATAGATGATTCTAGATATTTGCAGTTACACAGATGCCCACAACAAACATGCTCACTCCCTTTAAACACACAATATTCATATTCACATGTACATATACACACTCAGCAGCACTGCCAGGTACCACACGCATGTACATACACACACACACACACACACACATGTACATATACACTCTCAGCAGCACTGCCAGGTACCACACACATGTACATACACACACTCACATGTACATATACACACTCAGCAGCACTGCCAGGTACCACACACACACACACACACGCATGTACATACACACACACACATGTACATACACACACGTACATACGCACACACACATGTACATACACACACACACATGTACATACACACACACACATGTACATATACACACTCAGCAGCACTGCCAGGTACCACACACTCACACACACACATGTACATACACACACACACATGTACATACACACACACACACACATGTACATATACACACTCAGCAGCACTGCCAGGTACCACACACATGTACATACACACATGTACATACACACACACACACACACATGTACATATACACACTCAGCAGCACTGCCAGGTACCACACACTCACACACACACATGTACATACACACACACACACATGTACATACACACACACACACACATGTACATATACACACTCAGCAGCACTGCCAGGTACCACACACACACACACACATACATACACACATACATATACACATGCATACACACAAGCAAACATGCAGATAGACTCACAGAACCCCCCCACACACACACACACACACACACACTGGGTATATCTACAGATATGCATAGATGATTCTAGATATTTGCAGTTACACAGATGCCCACAACAAACATGCTCACTCCCTTTAAACACACAATATTCATATTCACATGATCGACACACACACACACACACACACACACACACACACACACACACACACACACACACATATAGATCCTCACAGTGGCTTATTTCTGGGCTGCTCTAGGGGCTAGGTAAAGGCTGTCAGGTAGCTGCAGTGGTGTGTCACACAGTTTTGAGGGCACTGGGGTGCAGAGAACACGTCTGAAGAACGCTCCCTTCACTATGTGATGGGGTGGCACCTGCTGTAACGGCACACTTTTAGCTGTGTGTGTGAGCTGTGTGTGTGAGTGTCTGTGTTTGTGTGTGTGAGTGTCCGTGGTTGTGTGTGTGAGTGTCCGTGTTTGTGTGTGTGAGTCTCTGTGTTTGTGTGTGTGTGTGTGTGTGTGTGTGTGTGTGTGTGAGAGAGAGAGAGTGAGTGAGTGAGTGAGAGGGAGGGAGGGGTGTTGTTGCCATAACAGCCAAAGCACACAAGCAAACACGTCGGCCGCCAGTCAGCGCTCTCCGCGCCGCTCTTCAGAGTCCAGAGATGAGTGACTGTCCAAAATCCTCCCCACCTGTGCGCGTCAGAGTCCTCCAGTGCACGTCCGCAAACACACCTCTCTCTCTCTCTCTCTCTCTCTCTCTCTCTCTCTCTCTCTCTCTCCTCCCTCTCCCCTCTCTCTCTTTCCTCCCCTCTCTCCCTCTCTTTCTTTCTCTCCCTCCCTCTCCCCTCTTTCTCCCTCCCTCCCTCTCTCTCTCTCTCCCTCACTGGTGGGCCTTGGCCAGGGAGAGGCTAGTCGGTGGTCTGCCTCGGGGCTGGCTGGCACTGTTTAAGAGGCTCGCCCTGGAGTGGGCTGGTTAAAACGCCTTTGAAGATAATACACTGCAGCTCCATCAGACACAAGAGGTGCACACCGCCCTTTCATTTCACAAAAATAGAGTTTTATTGTTTTTGGGGGTTTGCAGCCACTTGCCTCACTGTTATTGTATAGCGGGAGGCACTGGTTATGTGTGGAGTTCAGGGAAGGTATTTGTTGCCTTTGGGGAAGGCAATAGAGTTCCGACCAGAGTGGTATGACTGGTAGCCAGTAATCTTTCATCCGAGAGAGAGAGAGAGAGGAGAGAAGTGGAAGAAAGGAAAGGAGGGGAGGAGAGGAGAGAAGTGGAGAGGGTGCACGAGCGCAAATGAATGCTATCTGTCTTTCATTCCCTTTCTCTTTCAACACAGCTTTGTGTGTATGACTGTACTCACTAGCACGCCATCTTTCTCCTCTCTTCTTTTTCTCTCTCTCTCTCCTCTCTTCTCTCTCTCTCTCTCCTCTCCAACTCTGACCGTCCTCCTCCACTCTCAACTCTTTTCCTCTCCATCTCAGTCTGAGGACTAGAAGCAAGTTGGGAGTTAATCCCCAGCTCTTGTACCCTGGAGGGCCCTATCATGACATTCTAAAGTGCATCGTCACTCGTCAAAAGTCTATTCAAATTTAGTAGGATGTCCAGTTCACATTGGGGTTTCGTTATCAAAAGTGGAGCGCATGGCGCAACAAGGTGTTCCTAGGTTTTTTAATCAGTCATATGGGTGTGTTTGGGGCGTAACATCATTTTAAACCAATGAGAATGACATCTGGCATTCCCTTTAACGGCGCAAAGCGCGATATGTCAAATAAATGCATCGGTATTTTGGCATTCAATGGCGCATTTGAAGGAGGCTGCTTGCGAGACCGTAAGAAATAGTCATTCTTAAACCATGCATTACTAAAACCTAGCATAGCCTTCACGCATTTGTGACTATTATTTGAACTCATTGGGAAAGTGAAACTAACTTCACCAAGGAGTCAGTCAACGACAAGACAGTTATATGCAGTTACTTTCACTATTAACTGACAATGGGTTACCACCGAAAACATAGGCTGGAAAAATGCTCAAATGACTGAATAAAACAACATTTATCCTGCTGAGGAGTTGCGTATATCTCGTGAAAGTGCGTCTTCAGCTGTGCTCCATACAGTACGTGTCTCTCGCCTCTCCCCTAATCACTTTTAACCGTCATTACCAATTTGCAAATGATGGTGAATAACTACTCATCATGAGATGTACAGTATTTCGTAATGTCTTTATTCTAATTATGTTTCCCATTGTAATCGTGCAATTTGTAATGCTTTGCATGGACGTGCGCTGGTGTGCGTTCATGAATGATAGAAGGATGGTGCGTGCATCCGCCAATATGACTGCTGACATGCGCCTAAAATAGCATATGAACAACTCGCCATTGACTTCTGACCATGTTTAGGTGGTGTATGATAGCGATTTTTAGACAAGGCGCCAGGCCCCTCCATAGGTTGTTAATTGCCACACCCCTGGTCGCGATGTTTAAAAAATATACGTGCAAAATACCGAATTCAACTTTGCGCGGGTGAAAAACGAACTTTACGCCATGCGCAGGTGCCCAAAAGACAGCCCGGAAACTCCAAAGTTCTCACAAGAGCACAATTTGAATTGGCTCTGCAAGACACTCTGGCAATGAGTAATGATGCATGTTACTTTTGCCACTTGTACCGCGGGGAGCCAATCACATAGGTGTATCTGATATAGGCGGGCCAGAGACAGATGACAGTCGTAGTGTTATCCAATTGCGTCGAAGTCCGGAATCAGTCAGTAAACGTTGGTCGTATTGTGTTATCCAATTGCGTGCAGTGAGATTTTCAAATGCTTGGTGCCGCCCCTTGAATTGGGCCATTACATTATTCGTGGCCAGATCCTTAATCTTTCTAGAATACCAGGGTCTGGAATCTCCAGGCTACAGCTCTTGCCCATTGAGGAAATAACTGTTGAGTAATATGAAAAAAATTATAAATAAAAAACATAAGAAAGTGGGGAAGAAATAGTTGGTAATGTAAGAAATAGCTATTTATTTTCTCATCCATTTAGTGCTTACAAATGCAAATGAAAGGCAAATTAGTTTGAAGTGAACATCTCCTGAAGTAATATGAGTTGTTTATATAGCTGAGAAACATAAAGGGGCGAAGAGGCATGAAAGAGCAACATTCCTTTCTAACAGGAACTAGTTTGAAGAGCAGGTAACAGGTGTGGGAATGTTCAAATGATACAGCAGCGTTTTATTTCACAACACGTAGAAAACAGACACACAGAGCGGGATTTACCAGCACAATGTCAGCGCCGTGGCAACACAAAGGAGATAAAGGGAGTGTGAGTGTGTGGAGATTGAGTGTGTGGAGAGGGAGTGTGTGGATGTGGAGAGGGAGTGTGTGGAGAGGGAGTGTGTGGAGAGGGAGTGGTTAGAGGTTACATGTTGCACAGTGCGCTTCCACTCTCCAGAGAGAGCTGTGGACTGGAGCATCTTCCCCTGGTCTGTTTACAGGAGCGGCGCCTGCCTGTGTGTGTGTGTGTGTGTGTGTGTGTGTGTGTGTGTGTGTCTGTGTCTGCTCTTCTCCAACTTTTGGCATGTCTTCTTTCTCTTCCCCTCAAATCAAGGTCAGATGCTCTTAATTGGCACTCTCGTACTTCTGCACACAGACACAATTCAGTGTGGTCGAGGAAAACCATGTTTGATTGACAGCTATTTAGGTTGATTTTCTGCCTCCCCTCGCTCTGTGCAATTCTGTGTGTGTGTGTGTGTGTGTGTGTGTGTGTGTGTGTGTGCGTGCGTGTGTGTGTGTGTGTGTGTGTGTGTGTGTGTGTGTGTGCGCTAGCGTTCCCCAGCAGCACGTTCCCACATTTGTATTTGTGTTGTGTTAGCTCCTGTACGCTCCACCATATTTCTTTGTCAGACTCAGTTTCCTGCCTCCACTTCCCCACCAGAGCTGCTAGCCGCAGGTAGCTGTGCCATAATGAAATCTGTCAAAGCAAATAATTAGTGAGTTCATGCTTCGCCCCGGGGCCAGCAACACACACACACACACACACACCCTGTACAAAGTTTTCCATACTAATCTGTAATGTCGCACAAACACTCCTGTCCTACAAGCGTACACAACTTCTGCTGTCTGAATAAGTAGGTGCGGGTCTGTATGTGTGTGCCTGGTGTGTGTGTGTGTGTGTGTGTGTGTGTGTGTGTGTGTGTTCACAATTGAATATACTGATGCTTGTTTTGCCACAGGTTCGTGAGGCACAGGTTCAGTCTTCCTTTTACATTTCATCATTCGGTCGATATTTGTGTTCAAGTCATTTCTCTTGGAAAGGAACGCAAACCTTGACACGAGACAGGACAATAACGCAGTAACTTCTCTTCAAACAATTATCTCTCTCTCTCTCTCTCTCTCTGTTCTTCATCCTCTCTGCCTCTCCTCAAGTGTCGACGGAGGCCACTGGGACTCAGGCAGACCTTCAATCCAAGACTCTTCAGCCCATTCATGTGGAGTTCACGGAGCCGGGGCTGTGCTACTTGGACAAGCTCCTGATCAAGAAACACCGCCGGTGAGCTTTACTTACCCCAACACTAACACTCCACCCACCCACCCCATCACCATCCTACAGGAGAACAATGGTGCTGATGAAAGCTGAGGTTTACCAGCGCTGCTCAGCTGGGTAATGACAGCCTGGAGGCCTGCAGGGTCCACACTTATGGCTAAAAGCGGTGCAGTGGGAGAGGCAGTGCGGGGTTAATTAGGGCTGCAGGAGGGTCGCGCTGCTCTGACGTTGGCATAAGTGACGCTAGCGGTTGCTAAGTAATCCCAGGCATCACGCACGCTGGAGCCAACCTCTCTTTCTCTCTAGCGTGCCATGCACATACAACGCAAGTGTCGTCCACAGACGGTCAACTTCGGGGCATTTGCAAAAACGTTGAGAGTACAGTATATTTTTAAGTGGTCAGCGTCATCAAAAAGTTTAGCTAAGATCGGTAGAGCGGTAAGAGCGTTTTGAAGAAATTGGGTGCAGCCAGTAGTCGGCTCACCTTGGACATATTTGAACGTCATTCAGCGATTCAGTTTCAGCAATCAGTTTTTCTCATAATGCCCAGGTATATGAGAACCGTGTGCCACTCGGCAAGGAGGCTAGATTGGCCCATGCGTTGGCCTCAGCACACACAAGCACGCACACACACACACACACACACACACACACACACACACACACACACACACACACACATCCGTTTAAAGCCTGCGCTCCTGCTGCGGTGCAATGATATGTCCTCCTTTATGCAAATAAAATACGGCGCGTGAAATGGGAGCCGGGGCAGCGGTTGCATAACTTGTATGGTTGCCATGGTATTTAGGTCACCTATTGAAGAGGGGCTCAGATGTAAACCCATTAAAAATGGTGTGTGTTCGACGAGGAGGCCGGCCGAGGAGCCGAGCGAGCGAGCGCTTTGTGGAGGCTCGTGTAGGGAGGGAGCAGGCGAGAGCTGGGCTGCAGGAGCTGGTGCTGTGCCTGGACGAGTCGAGCTGAGCTGGGTCTCTCTGCTGGACCTCAGTGGGCTGAGACTCACTCAAGCCCCCATACACGCAAACAAGTATTTCAACATTATGTGTGTGCAGTGCTACTCTTTCTGTCTGCCTTCTGAACACACACACACACACACACACACACACACATACACACACACAGATGTACATCCTGGCCCGCACACACACACACACACACACTTGCACACACATACCTCCTGTATACACACCTAGACTAGCTGTCACTCACATACAGACATTGCTGATTGTGGTGTTACTGCTGCAGCAGGAGGCTTAGCTGAGGGCTTTGAGGCAGTGAGAGAGGGCAGAGGAGAGGAGAGGAGGAGAGGAGAGGAGAGGAGAGGAGAGGAGGGAGAGGAGAGGAGGGAGGAGGAGAGGAGGGAGAGGAGAGGAGGAGAGGAGAGGAGGAGGGAGAGGAGGAGAGGGAGAGGAGGAGGGAGAGGAGGAGAGGGGAGGGAAGGAAAGGGGAGAGGAGAGGAGAGGAGAGGAGGATGGAAAGGGAGGAGAGGGGAGGGCAGAGCTGCTGAGAGTGTGCTGGGCTGCTGCAGGCTCAGAGGAGGCTGGGGGGGGACCTGGACTGAACAACGGCCTACTCTACAGGAGATCTTACAGTCGGTGGATGTGAACACTGACCTAAAGCTGCGCCCACCCACCTCATCTGACCGAGGACTGGACACTGTATTTTGGAGGCCCGTGTCGAAAATGCCCTCATCAATGTGGTCCTCTGTTTGAGCCCCCTCCTCCTCCTCCTCCTCCTCAGTCCATGTGCTCATCAGTGTGGATGGACACTGGGGTGGTCTTCTGCTTCAGTGGTCTCACTGCTACTGTCCTAAAAGTGGCCCAGTGCCTTGCAGCATAGTCCAGATTTAAAGGTGTGAAGGAAACTTCTGTATTTAAATGCGGTGAGCAGTTATAGGAAAGTGTTAAAAAGTTTTGTAACTCTATTCTCTTGGTAAAGAGTGCAATGATTTTGAGGGCGTGAGTTACTGAGCATTTACTCTCTCTCTCTCTCTCTCTCTCTCTCTCTCTCTCTCTCTTACTCTTTTTCTCTTTCTCTCTCTGTCTTTCTGTGTACCTCTCTCTCTCTGTTTTTTTAAAGAATGCCAATCGAAGAGTATCGACCGCTCTCCAGCGAAGCCTCCACTCAGGAGCGCTTGACACCCTCAAGCACAGAGACTGATGGGGAGAGCCACAGGCTGACAGGTGTTCTGTCTTATCTGAGACACACACACACACACACACACACACACTCTCACCTGAACACACAAATACAAATGGACACAGATGCAGATACACACCCACCCACTTACCTCCATACTTCTCAGACACTTGCACACAGTAACACTATCACGTGTAGATACACACATGCGCACACACACACACACACACACACACACACACACACACACACACACACACACACACACACACACACACACACACACACACGGATACGTGTTTCCACCTGAATTACATGCAAGCAGGTATATTGATTGCCACTTGTATCACAGCCCAGGAGTACACAACTCACACACACACACACACACACACACACACACACACACACAGGTTTAAGAAATGCCCCCCATCCGGCGCAGTCAGCGTGCGGGTCAGCTCCACTTCTCCTGCAGGCCCGTGCCAATCCATCACTTCCACACTGAAGGGCAATCACTGGCCTCTTATTACAGTGGAAGGGCCTGCTGCAGCCGCCTGATGGGAGCACTGAGAGCCATCTGACAGCAGAGCAGAGAGAGAGAGATGGAGAGAGAGCAGAGAGGAGGGGGGAGAGAGAGATGGAGAGAGAGAACATAGAGGAGGGGGGAGAGAGAGATGGAGAGAGAAGAGAGGAGGGGGAGAGAGAGATGGAGGGAGAGCAGAGAGGAAGGGGAAAGAGAGAGATGGAGAGAGAACAGAGAGGAGGGGGGAGAGAGAGCAGAGAGGAGGGGAGAGAGATGGAGAGAGAGAACATAGAGGAGGGGGGAGAGAGAGATGGAGAGAGAAGAGAGGAGGGGGAGAGAGATGGAGGGAGAACAGAGAGGAGGGGAGAGAGAGCAGAGAGGGGAGAGAGAGAGATGGAGGGAGAGCAGAGAGGAAGGGGAAAGAGAGAGATGGAGAGAGAGAACAGAGAGGAGGGGGGAGAGAGAGATGGAGAGAGAGCAGAGAGGAGGGGGGAGAGAGAAAAATGTAGAGAGAGGGACAGTAAAGAGTGGAGGAGGCAGGGAGAGAGGGATGAATGGGAGGTTGAGAGATGGAGAAGGAGTGAGGGATGGAGAGAGAGATGGAAAGAGAGAGACTATGAGAAGGGTGGGAGAGTGCGAGTGATATGGAGGCGAAGAGGCCACAGTGGAGCCCATCTGTCAGTGCTCTGTCAGACGTGTGCAGACTCTGGGCCGCACTGCTGGATCTGACCGCCCCGCTCGCCTCCGCCCTTCCACCCCCGTGCCACCACCTCTCCCCCTACCTGACCCGCCCTCCTCCTCAGCCGGGCACCACTCCTCCTCCTCCTCCTCCTCCTCCTCCTCCTCCTCCTCTCCATCCTGCTTCAGCACTGCTGCCCCTGCTGCCAGCCCTCCTGCTGACCGCATGCTGATGGAGCCGGCCGTTTGATCTGTCTGTGGGGGTTCATGGCCTCGGGGGCCCCTCCACACTGACAGCTCATCCTCGCCAGCTCCTGTTTGCATTAAAGAGGTGAAGCTCGGCTCCCATCAAAACCCATCCAAACAGCCCCAAAAAGTTCAGCGAGGGCCACATATTTCATTTCCTTTTTTTGACAAGCAGTGATGGATTTCAATTTTCAGTCCAGTGCCAAGGCCCTGACAC
>NC_063203.1:3917143-3934643 GCF_017589495.1 Alosa alosa | reverse complement strand
GCCACTACCTGCAATTAAATCCCAAAGCCAGCATGAAAGGAATGCAAGGACGTGAGATTAAGGATGTGCTGTGTTGTGGGAGTGTGTAGCCATATCTTCTTTGTCACTATGGGACTCCATTTTGAGGAGCACACAGGCTCAGAGGCCTAGTTCTGCTAGTGAGGCTATTATCTCCCCACCGAGAATGCGTGTGTGTCTGATGAAGCACTCAGTGTTGTTGTCAGGAGGTGTAACACGACTGCAGTCAGTCAACACAGCTGTAAGCATCAAAATGGAGGAGAATGCAGACTGGTTAAGACTGGCTGCATACTGTGTTCTCTCTCTGTGTGAGTGTGTTTGTGTGTGTGTGTGTGTGTGTGTGTGTGTGTGTGTGTGTGGTGTGTGTGTGTGTGTGTGTGTGTGTGTGTATTGTGTGTGTGTGTATGGGTGTGTGTGTGTGTGTGTGTGTGTGTGTGTGTGTGTGTGTGTGTGTGTGTGTGTGTGTGTGTGTGTGTACGTATACGAGGAAAATGGGAAGAAAAGGGTGGTCAAATTGTGTTCTCTCTCTGTGTTCGTTCTCTTTCCGTCCTCATTTGTCGGTGGGCCTTCTCGCCGAGGCGCGGATTCTCGCTGTGACTAGCCGTGAACGCGTTCGCCATCAGCACTCCCGCTGCTCCCGCCGCCGGCGCCAAACACAGCCGTCATCACCCCGGCCAGGAATAGATGGTGTCAGAATTGGATGCGGCTGCGTGTGGTTTGCCACAATAACAAAGTCGTGTGTGTCTCTGACAGCGGTGGGAATGTGAGAGCAGTGGAGCTCCGCCATCTCTTCCCCACCTGATTATGCACCGAGACAGAGACTGGGGCAGCTGCAGAGCTGTTAAATGAGTCCTGGGTATTGTTGGGAGTAGAGAGGGCGCATGTTTAGCCAGTCAGTGGTGGTGCTTTAGCTACCAAGATCCAGAAGCTGCAGTCACTCTTTTACTTTTACTTTTACTTTACTGAGTAACTGAGTTGATATTCTCACCTCAACTCTTGGATATGTTAGTTGTTGTTTTTTGGGGTTTTGTTTGCTTGAGGGGAAGGATGTTGGGATAGATTTTTGCCATGTTTCAGGACATCACTGATTTTCTAGCTATGACACCAGGGTAAGTTATTTGTGTTTGGAAACCACCAACCAAAATATTGAAAACCAGAGATGCTCACTTTTTGACTTCTGATAGGGCCAGACATATGAAGCCTTTGCTTCTTTGTCTTTACTTGTCTTAATGTTACAAGGCCAATATTGCCTCAAGTAGTTGCTATTGTAGCTCTAAGGAGAACATTCTTTAACACTTCTTACAGGCTATGTCATTGTTGGGCCCCAGAATGGATGATGTATTATGTAAGAGACATCCGCTTGCTGATAGCTCTTGAACTATCTATCCCTGTATAAAGCCAAGCAAAGGCAACCAAGAGCATTTATATTAGTCGAGGACATAGTTGACACGTGTTCTAAGAGCTTTACAGACTGACAAGACTCAGAGGGCCAGATGTACATACATGTACATTTGCAAACGTAGCATTATCAGCACCATGGCCAAACCGCAGAATGCAGTGGATCTTCAGTTTACGTCGTATTTATCAAACCTGTAGCTCAACAACTGCAGTGCGTTGGGAGAGAGAAAGGAAGAACACATAGGCTACTATTGGCCAATCCTCTCCAATTCATTAGAATTGGACTCTGGGCGTTTGGAAACAGCTGAGGGAGGAGGCTACTTGAAACTGCGAGTTTCGGTCGGTGTGAGCGAGCGGATTTTCAGTTGAGAGTAATTAACACCCTTTTGAACAATCTAAGCTGTGCGAACGTCAGAGGGCGGTCTACGCTGATTCATCATTAGTGAGACGCGAGGACAGCTGCATGCAATTCCTGTCAGCATAACAATAGAGGCTGTTGCTTAAGCGTCAGCAGAAGCGTCAGCCATCGTTTCAGCTGTCCTTGTTTAAGATGGACGCGGTCAAGACGAGCAAGTTTACCTGTGCAAGTTCACCGAGCACAGGCACCGTCAAAAGGCAACAATGTGCCGTTCATCCATCCCTGTTCTCACCGACCATCGCAGAAAACGCCAGCATGCCAAAAGAGGCAGAAACCTGCTTAACCTCCAGCAACTTAAACGATCCTCACCTACAGAAACCTCCTTCTCCATGGCCTTGTGGAACTGTCAATCCGCAGTCAACAAAACGGACTTCATAGCTGGCTATGCCAACCACCTTTCGTTGGAACTCCCTTGCTCTCACTGAGACTTGGATCAAACCAGAGAACACTGCCACACCCGGCTGCACTCTCCACTAACCTGGCCCTCTCCCACACCCCTAAGCCCATCTGGACGAGGAGGTGGGACGGGCCTGCTGATCTCCAACAAATGGGAATTCACCCCGCTACTGCCTTCAAACAAATATGTCTCATTTGAATACCATGCCATCACAGTGATCGCCCCAGCAAAACTCTACATGCTGGTCATCTACCGCCCCCAGGCCAACTAGGCGACTTTATGTCCTCCATCCCTGAGCATGACTGTCCGCTTCTCGTTCTCGGCGATATGAACATCCGCTTAGAGGCCCCAGGCTCAGCGTACTTTTTGGCCCTGATCCACTCTCTGACCACTTCTTCATCCAGTTCAACGTCAGCCTGACAGAACAGCCTCCGGCTCCTCAGCCGATGGTCACGTTCCCCAAGAACATCCTGAAACTGTCCCCAACCCACTTTTCCTCTGTGGTTGCCTCCCGCTCTACCTCCACTCAACACCTTCTCCTCTCACGGAGGTTAATGAGGCCACAGACTCGCTTCTGCTCCACACTGAGCTTTCAGATTCAGACGAGCTGTGCCCCTCTACCACAAGGCCAGCTCGATCAAAACACTCTCATCCATGGCTAAATGATACCCTCCGACAAGAAAGCACTCAAACTCAGAGCCGCGGAGAGGAAATGGCACAAATCCAAACTAACTGATGACCTCAAAACTACCGGACACTCCTGACCTCCTTCTCAGCTAGCATCACTGCTGCTAAGACAGCTTTCTACAATGACAAAAATCAACAGCGCTACAGACACTCAAAAAACTTTTCTCAAACTTCAAATCGCTACTCAACCCTCAGCTGCATCCTCCTCCATCCAGCCTTACTGCGGATACCCTTGCCTCATCTTTTACAAACAAAGTGGCGGCAATCAGCAGTCAATTCTCTACATGCCCACACAACGCATCAGACTCAGATACCGCACTCCTACAACCTCTAGGGGCTGCTGGAACATCTTTTTCAGCATTCGCGCCTCTCTCCGAGAGTGAAGTATCTAGACTCCTGACATGTAGCCGTCCTACCACATGCTCGCTGGACCCTATACCTACGAGCCTACTTCAGTCCATCAGCCCGACCATCGCACCAGCTATCACACATGTGATCAATGCCTCGCTAACCTCCGGCACATTTCCAACAGCGTTCAAAATGGCCCGGGTAACATCGTTACTTAAGAAAGTAATTCTACATTCTACAGAGGGACCATCGAGAGCATCGTCTCCAGCAGCATCACAGTGTGGGGCGGAAGCTGCACAGATCATAACAGGAAGACCCTCCAGCGCACTGTTAACACAGCTAAGAGGATCATTGGAGCACCACTCCCCTCCCTGCAGGACATTTACACCACCCGCCTCACCCGCAAAGCACTAATGATTGTCAAGGATACAACCCACCCTGCACACGAACTGTTCAGCCTCCTGCCCTCTGGAAAGCGGTACAGGAGCCTCCGCTCCCGCACCATCAGACTGGCAAGTAGCTTCATCCACCAAGCAATCAGGATGCTGAACACTCTACCCACTCTCCCATCACTGACAGCCTCCCCACCCACCAGCCAGCCAGGAACCTAGGAAACTAGGATCCTGTCTACCCTAACCCGCCCCCCCCCAACACCGCCCTGTGGAACTGCACTGTGACTGCGCAGTGTTGCTGCTTCACATCAAGCCTGATATACTTGAAATTACTGCATACTGCATATCAATGTAAAAATACAGGTCACACAAGCACAAGTTTAAACTTCATGTAACTGTTAAGACTATATAAATATACAACACAACTACCTCTATTTTTTTTTTTTATATATATATGTCCTATATTTCTATTTTGATACATACATGTTCTATATTTCAGTCTTGCACTTTAATTTAATGTTTATTGTCTATGGCTATGTCTATAGTATGTCTATGTCTGTATTTAAAGTATGTCTATGTCTGCATGGGAAAGTAAGAAACGAAATTTCAATTCTTTGTATGACCAGTGCATGTAAAGAAATTGACAATAAAAGCCGACTTGACTTGAAAGCTTCTCTCAACCCTGCTCAAGTCGAGAACTACCGCCCTGTCTCACTCCTGAACTCCTGATTGAACGAGCAGACTCCAGACAGGTCTCTGACTTCCTTTCACAAAACAACCTTCTGGGTTCAAAAGCGGCCACTCTACCGAAACGGCTCTGCTGTCTGTAACAGAAGCCTTAAAAGAAGCCAGGGCGACCGCTTGGTCATCAGTACTCATTCTGCTTGACTTATCGGCTGCCTTTGACGCCTGGTTAATCACCGCATCCTTCTCTCTGTACTCTCTAACATGGGAATCTCCGGTTCTGCTCTCTCCTGGTTTGAATCCTACCTCACAGGACGCTTGTTTAACGTATCATGGCTTGGTCAGCTATCTGCACCTCACCATCTCACCACGGGGGTCCCCCAGGGCTCAGTGCTGGGCCCCCTTCTCTTTGCTATCTACACCACCTCCTTGGGACAGATTATCTGTTCGCATGGCTTCTCATACCACTGCTATGCAGACGACACACAGCTCTATCTGTCCTTTCCACCTGATGACCCCTTGGTTTCAGCACGGATCTCGGATTGCCTCTCAGACATACCTACATGGATGAAGGCACACCACCTCCAGCTGAACCTCTCAAAGACTGAACTTCTGGTCCTCCTAGCTAATCCTACCATACACCACGACATCAACTATCAATCAAATTTGACTCCCTGTCTGTTTCACCTACCAGGACTACAAGAAATGTAGGAGTTGTTCGCGACAACCAACTAACCTTCTCAGATCATGTTGCCTCAGTACGGAAAATCAGGACTTACTTGACTCAAGATGCTACCCAACTTCTGGTTCAGGCATTAGTCATCTCACGACTCGACTACTGCAACGCCCTCCTCACAAGTCTCCCAGCATGCGCAGTGAAACCCCTTCAGATGATCCAGAACGCAGCGGCGCGCCTGGTCTACAACCAACCCAAAAGGGCACATGTTACCCCGCTGCTCATCCAGCTACACTGGCTACCTATGATGGCCCACATCAAATTCAAGGCTCTAACGCTTGCCTACAAAGTAGTCTCCAGTTCTGCTCCCGCCTACTTGAATGCCCTCACACAGACATACGCTACCTCTAGACCGCTGCGCTCCTCAGACGAACAACGTCTAGCTCTACCACCGGTACGCTCAGGCCAATCCAAATTTTTCTCATCTGTTGTTCCTCATTGGTGGAACACACTGCCAGTTCCTACAAGGGCAGGGACAGCCCTCTCCATTTTCAAAAAACTCCTGAAGACCCAGCTCTTTAAAGAACATCTCCTCTCATAGCACCACTCACAACAAGTCTTGCTGATCCTAGCACTTACCAGCCGTCTTGAACTGACACATACAGTAACTGTTAAAAACAGCACTCATGATGCACTTATTCTTACTGTACTCTACCGTTTTTAAATTGTCCTAAAATTGTTGAGAATTACTTTAAAACTTAAACTGTTTACCATGTTGTTAGTCGCTTTGGTTAAAAATGTGTCAGCCAAATGTAATGTAATGTAATGTAGTGTTATCAGCGCCTTTCTCCGGCCCTACCGCAATTTGCGAACGTTCACAACTGAACGGCATACTTCAATCACAAGTGCAGTTCAATGAAGTTAACTGATGACAACATTGAAAGGAATCAAACGTTTAGCAATCATGAAATAATACAATACATCAAAAGATGTCAACAAGCAGGGAGAT
This sequence comes from Alosa alosa, assembly GCF_017589495.1. Classification (NCBI taxonomy): domain Eukaryota; kingdom Metazoa; phylum Chordata; class Actinopteri; order Clupeiformes; family Clupeidae; genus Alosa; species Alosa alosa. Next base: position 3,928,616 of record NC_063203.1, on the reverse strand, counting down.
AATGAAGAGCAGGAATTCTACTCAAACTACTTGTGCACGTAGGCTATGGAAGATTGGTCAAATCTAGCAAGTAGGAAAGTTTAAGTGGATGACGTGAAAGTAAGACATTCAAAAGGCCAACGAAAGTTAAGGTTGCTTTTGACATAGTACAAAGACGCAAAACTTGTGCTCTGAATAGCGATTATGTTGTCTTTGAAGAGCGTGCGCTTTCATGGGCAGTTTTGGTACATACAGGGGAATATCTAATTAGGCACATTTTACACTTCTCCTCCCACCTTTTTACACAAAACTCCCACTTTCCCCTGACCCTCCTATGAATGCATATGCATGACACGGAAAAGTGCAAATTGCCATTCTCAGCTCCCGCGACAGGCAGTCTGCACTTTTTCCTTAGTGCGGCCTGTTTGTACATACTGTACCTCCCCATGTTTTTACGTGCACGTTGCAAAACAAATACGCCGGAAGTGGGCGCAAAAGTGTTAGTACATCTGGCCCTGAGGGTTTTACAGAGACGTGGAGAGCTCTTCAGAGACAGGTCAGTCTTTGGGTCACAGCCCTAGGAGACCCTGAGCTCCTACCTATTATTCACCCTGTGTCCTGGTCAGCTGACCTTGTTTGGGAAACCTGAAGCTAACCATTCCCTTTATCTTTCACGCCAACTTTCGATTGGTGTTGTCGTGTGTTGTGCGTTGCAGCTGAGCGTAGGTGAGGTGGAGAGAGGCCAGGCGTTCATAAACAGCAAGAGCGATGATGGTGTTGTGTTGTGCGGGAGGACGGGGCCTTCATTAGTCCCAGGCACTGGCCATCCATAATCATTTCTGACCTCCAAATTTAATGAAAGGGAAAAGGGTCGGCAGAGGGAATGTCTCCTTGACGGCGTTCCGCAGTCGCTCCCATTTATTCTTGCTTTTGCACTCTCTCTTTCCCTCTCTTTCTCTCTCTCTCTCTCTTTCTCTCTCTCTCTCTCTCTGTCATTATTCCTTCCCTTCATTTTTTCCTGTTCTGCCTTTGATTTCTTTCAGTAATGATTCAACAGGTTTTATTGCGCCGTCTTACAGTGGTGCACACACACACACACTCACACACACACTCACACACACACGCACACACACACACTCTCACACACATCTTCCTCAGCGGAGGCACAAGGGCAGAGGAGTCCAGCCAGTCGGAAAATCACTTAATTACGGCCGACGTTTAAAGACAGCGAGAAGCAGACGTGCACTTCCAAACTTTGTGGGGTGGTCACGCAGTGCACGTCTGTGTGTCTGGACGTCTGCCCAGCTGTCTGCCTGCGCTCCTGTCCTCTGCCCGTCACTCTGTCAGTCTACCTGTGTGTGTGCGTGTGTGCGTGTGTGTGTGTGCGTGTGTGTGTGTGCGTGTGCGTGCGTGCGTGCGTGTGTGCACTTTTGCATTGAAGTCTTCCCCCTGCCTGTCTGTTAGGCTGTCATCTTGTCTATCCCCTGCAATAATGCTCCTGCCTACCTTTAGATTAAGATACCTATCTGGCATCAGGCTATCCTTAAAATGCTTTAAGGATAAATGCTAATGCTTTGCTGTAACAGATCTAAAAAGTTGTTTTTATTTTTTTAGTTTCCTTTTTTTTACTCCCAGTCACCAGAAATATTGACTAGAGCTGTAACTAACAATTATTTTCATAGTAGATTAATCTGTCAATAATTCTCTTGATTTGTTAAAATTCCAAGAATATGTCCAAGAATGTGTCCAATGACTTGTTTAGTCCACACACCAGAGATCTAGTACACTGTCATGGAGGAGTAAGCAAAGCAGGTGTACGTGGTAGGAGGCAAAATCAGAGAATTCTGAGGCAGTTTCCTCAATGACACGAAGCAATTAACGATTACTAAAATAGTTGTAGATTACTTTAATAGTCAACCTCACATCAATTAATTGTGGCAGCCCTACTTTTGACATGTATGCCATATATAGTATTGTACTATGCTTTTCCTACTTGTGTGTGATTTGCCTCTTCCCCCATTAATGGTGTCTTGTTAGATTATACTGTATGGCCCATTTACTGTATGACATCAACATGTAAGCAACATGCAGCTTTTATTAAACAATGTCATCAAGCAACAATGCCAAATAAGGAAGGAAAGATAGAAAGCTGCACTCCATTAGTTTTTCTCTCTGTTCCAAATGATGCTCTGTGCTTGGACAAGAAGGCTTTTGTGTCAATTGGCAATGTGAGAGGAATCTGTAGCTTTGTTGCAGACCATAGACACTACATGGGTATCCTCATGACTTGCCACATAGCTGTCCTAACTACTTGATGATGTGGGGAAATTGGGAGCTGCCTGCATTGATCTTGTGGTTTTAGATCGGACATCCTTCACATTAAATATGAACAGCACTGGAGTGCAAGTGAACTGTTCCCCAGAGCCCTGTGTTCTGAATCTGGAGGAATGAGATTCAGTCTCTTGGTGCAGAATGCACCAAACTAATGGCTGAAGGAGATTCTTGTCTGTACCAAAAACTCATAACAGAAAACAGCAGTGACCCAGACAATAACAAACACTTGGATGAAAATGTGTCATATCATTCATGGCATTGTATTAAGCTTCCAATTTTAATTTTGAACCTGAAAAAATCTACAGAGGTCTGGACCTTGGTGAACTTATAACTCATTTCAACCACATAGGCACTGTATGCACTCTGTATTTAGCTTTTAAAATTCTATGTGTGCCAAGGCCAGTGAGGCCAGAAGTGATGCATATTGGGCCCAGAAGCAGACACAATGAATGTTGTGAAAAGGGAATGATGTTTAATGAGATTCTTTGTATGGGCAGCCAAGCAAAGATCAATAGTCAGAAACAGTTCAGAGTTGGTAAGCCAGAATCAGTGTGAGCTGGGCTGGGAGGGAGCCGCTGGGTCCCAGAGGGTCAGGGCTGGACAGGGTGCATAAACAAACAGGTCAAGGACTAGGCAGGAACTCACAGAACAGGCCGGCACGGTGCAGAATCCCCCCAAAAAATCAACAAATATCCAAAACACTGCGCTCTAGTGGAGCAGGCAGAGCTGTAGGTCCTATCCAGCCAGGGGGAAAAAACAGCACCGCCAAAACAGCCTTCTTCTCCAGGGGGGTCTCAGACCTACTGTCTCCGGCAGCATTTCCTCATTTGTATATTGTGTAAGCCTATATGTGAATATCGCTCAACTCTGTGCAGGGATTTAGTGAACGCTTTACTTGAAATTCCTACCTGAGAGACGATGACGCACATGAAAGGCAGGTATAAAATGTCACATTTTGTGTGTGTGTGTGTGTGTGTGTGTGCAGGGCAGCTCAGTTGGAGGCCCAGCAGCAGCCTGAGAGAGAGCGCACCGGACGAGCTGGTCCTGGCCGTGCTGGAGAGCCAGAGCCCACGCCACACACTCAGCCGGCCCCCCTCAGCTGCACACAGGCTCCACTCTGCTGGTACGTACCAGTGATGCTCCGGCTGATCCAAAATCAACGAATGCTTATGCTGAAACAACTTTGCGTAGGCAAAGCTGCTCATCAGACCATTACACAACACAACTGTAGTCATGTCATACAGTACAGTATATACATTGTGTCATTTCTGTTTGGAGGTGTATAGTTACCGGAAAAATGTTCCACCACTGTTCTTTCATCATGCACTTCTGTACAATCAAGAATGAAGCGATTCTCTTTGACCAACATTGTGCAAAATAATAATAATATATAATTTTTTAATTCACATGTTTCTAATTGCAGTTTGCATTACATTGAGCACAGACCCCACTGCTGTTACTGCACATGATGGTGCACTGCAAAAACAGCAATAATTTCACATAACACAGTTTGCTGCACAACCATGCACATCTTCTGTCTGCTAGGTTTTAAACAACTGTAAGGCCCAAGACTCTTTCTTGTGACATCTTAGATCTATTTTTTTCTCCTAGTTATCTCTCGTCCACCATATTGACTACTAATATGTAGGTTTTTCATCTTTACACACATGCTTGAAGACAGTTTAATCTGTATGTAAACATATTTATTTGATGTAGAATCTTAATGAGATATCAATGTATTACATCATAACAGTGGTAATGCATAATAAGTATATATACTCTTTTGATCCTGTGAGGGAAATTTATGTAATGTAATAATTATGTAATAATTTAGGTCAGTTGAAGGGCATCTGAGCAGTTGAAGGACAATAGATGTTGCTTGACAGTAGATGTTTCTTGGCTGTCTACAAAGCTGTCCTGCTTCCCATGCACTACCCAACTGTTCACGTTCACAAAGCCCATCCACCCTGGAACATTAACAAGATATTGATTAAAAAAGACAGTAATTATAATTCTCATTATAATTATTTATAGTTATTGTCAATTGTTTTTATATTTGGTTTGGTGCCAATTGAATGCTATGGTTGGTCACCCAACGTTGATGACATTTGACAAAGATTATTTTAGGCTTGCTAATTAGAGGTGTTCCCATGATCATTTGCTAGGTCAAGCAATCAGTTGGGAAATGGTAACTGGAGCCAGCCTATGACAACAACAACAACAACACTTGAGTCAAACATGCAGCAACATTCAACATATTTTCTCAATATCAGCATCAGTTACAGTTTAAGGACATTTAATAACAATGACAGATTTCCATCGAAAATATTTAACTTGGTATAACCAAAAAACGTTTTACTTACAGTATATGATGGGCATGTTGCTGCAAAGCACAGGACCATCTTGCTCAGTCATTTCCTGCCACATCTGGCCATAGGCCACAACCCAGCCTTTTAGAAAGAAATTGAAAAGGTTACCTGTTGACGTGAATAAGCAGTTTATGGTCTATCTATGCTATCCCATAAACGCTAAACTGTGGGCATAAGTTAACAGTGTGAGGTCTGTGCTATTTGCGTTCTTACTTGCTGGTTCACCAGGCTGCACATCCTCTTTGGCCTCAGTCTCCTCCATATTTTCCCTCTCACTGACTGGTCCCTCCTTGTTCACTGATGCCCTCTGCTCCTCCATCAGGTGGTCAAGGGCCCATTCAGCTGGGAAATGGTCTCTGGAACCAGAACCGGCTGTGACAACAACAACAGTTGAGCCAAACATTCGACATGGACGCATTTTGTCAATATCAACGTCAGAGTCAATTTAAGCAATTTAAGGACCTTTAATAACAGTGGCAGATGACCAAAATGCTGGTTTCCTGTATATGGATTGAGCCTAGTTCTACACTACAAGACAACTTCAATGAAGATCTCTATTTAAAATAAAACGTAATAACGTAATAACGAAAAACATTTACTTACAGTGTATGATGGGCATGTTGCTGCAAAGCACAGGGCCATCTTGCTCGGTCATTTCCCGCCACATCTGGCCATAGCCTATAACCCAGCCTATTAGAAAAGGTTTAAAAATGGTTAACTGTGGGTCCCAATAAGCAGTTTATGGTCAATGCTATGCCAGTAAAAGCTAAACTGTGGGCATAGGTTTGTAGTTTGAGGTCTATGAAATTTGCATTCTTACTGGCTGGCTCAGCAGGCTGAAGAAATGGTTCATCAGGCTGAAGATCCTCCTCAACCAGAGTATTCTCCACGTTCACCTTCTCACTGGCTGGTTCAGTAGGCCGAAGATCCTTTCTTGCCTGAGTGTCCTCCGTGTTCATGTCATTCATGTTGTTTTGTCCCCAGCCTCTCTGGGGCACCCAGTATGGCTTACGCCTCACTCTAAAAGCCCGTACATGAGACTTCAGTCTTTCCTTGAGTTCTCCTGGAGCTCCAACTTCCTGCACCCTTCTCTCAGCAGTGTCCACGTTAGCCATTTTAACGTTAGCCGAGCGGTTTCTCTTGGGCAACCTGGTGTTCAGCCCAGATGACAGTTGTTTCTTCAGGTTTCTCTCTTTCTCTGACTTGATCTTGGCCACGGCAGAGTGCAACAGATCCTATAATTCTTGGTCGTCTGTCGGGTTCTCCTTGGTCTGAGCCGGTCTCGGATGGAGTTGAAGATGGCTCTCATGGCTTCCATGAAGCAGCCACATTCTCCTCTCTGCTCTCCTCTCACCTCCATCTTCAAATAGGCTTCTATTTGATCTAAAGATGTTTAAAATAGACTCCTCTTTAGTCCTTTTGTAGTAATAGATGAGGAAACAATATTAACAATATCAAACAATTATGAAAACAGATGATTGATGAATAAGTGCAGAATCGCCAGCAGAAAGCTCTCTCTCAATGTTATCTCTGGTGTTGCCAGGTCAGACTGACTTGACTTCTCCCTCAGTGTTCTACTTTGCGCTACTTAGAATGTTCAGAAGATTCCAAATGTTGATGTCGGCAGAGTTCTAGAACACTAGTTGTAATCATTTCAATCCACACATTCAAGATTTCAAGATTTGACCCAAAGTGCTTTACAATGAAATAACAATAATAACAACAGCAAAAATATAATAATACAATACAAAATGCCTTCATATGATGAGATAAAACAATAATAATCATAATAAATTATTATTACTAATTTGCTTAACTAAACAACTTTTTAAAAACTTAGCTACTGTAATGTGCATATTCTGTAAGTCGCTTTGGACAAAAGCATCTGCTAAATTCAATGGCAATAACCATAACCATAATCCATACAGCCTATTCAGCCTCTCAATGGACCGGTCAATGGACTTGCTTGTGTGGATTGTAGATACATTGGGCCAGTTGTGTGTGTGTGTACATCTGAGAGAGCGCATGCACATTTGTTTGTGTGTGTACTGTGTGAGGAGCAGAGAGGCTGGACTGGTGGAGGAGGTGTGTTTGACCTGTAAGACGTGTCTCCAGCTTCCTCAAGGTCCTGTCTCTCCCTATCAGCCTCCTCTCTCCTCTAACTCCTCTGTGCCCCGAGCTCTTGGCCGGCTTCATTCTCGGGGAATTTCCACCCTGAGAGCCTCATCCATCCTGCTCTGCCCCCCGTGCACCACCTCCGGCTCTTCCTCTAAGGACACGGCAAACATTTGGCAGGGCTTAATCAAGATTTATCACAGCCTAATATTTTAATACGCGGCCGCTCTTCCAGACTGTCTCTCGGTGGCTAAAGAGGTGTGTGAACCAGGCACCTCTACAAGTACAACAGACAGCACACATACAGTACGTGCAGAAACACAGCACACATACGGAAATGCACACACATAACATGCACACACACACACACACACACACATATAAATACTCACACACACACACACACTCGTATAAATACACACACACATACATGTCAACACACACTCAGGATGCTGGATTTTTTCTCACACCACAGGGAAGCACATCAATAACCGCTGCTACAAACGGCGTGCACATGAGCCAACAGCCGAGGAGCACCCAGCCAGCCACCCACCCACCCATCGGTGCTCTCTCTCTCTCTCTCTCTCTCTCTCTCTCTCTCTCTCTCTCTCTCTCTCTCTCTCTCTCTCTCTCTCTCTCTCCCTCTCCCTCTCTCTCTCTCTCTCTCTCCGCTCCCCGGTGCAGAATGTAGGGCGCGGTGTGATTTAGTGAGGCGCGCGGCCGCGGAACTCAATTTAACCCTGTAATTAAAGCTGGGGCCGCTCAAGGAGCCCGTCCTCCTGGCAACCGCTCGGCAGAAAGCAGCGCCGTCTCCATAAAGAGATTAGAACAGAGAGAGAGAGAGAGAGAGAGAGAGATTGGGGTCCCGACTGCTAGCCGCTCCTGGTGACCCCCTGGTGCGGCCCCTCTGATTGAGCTGGCGTTCACAGCCCCCTGAGAAGGTGGAGGGACACATACAGTATACAGTACACGCGGGACACTAACACAGTCACCCACCTCGCCAATGACATCCCAAAGCATGCTTCTCTCCATCCCTCTCCCTCTCTCTCTCTCCCTGTCTCCATCCCTCTCTCTCTGCCTCTCCCTCTCTCTCTCCCACTCTCCATCCCTTTCCCTCTCTCTCTCTCCCTCTCTCCATCCCTCTCTCTCTGCCTCTCCCTCTCTCTCTCCCTCTCTCCATCCCTCTCCCTCTCTCCTCTCCATCCCTCTCTCTCTCTCTCCTCTCTCTCTCTGTCTGAGACCAATCCCTTTCATGCAGATGCTGGGTGCATGCAGTAGAGCCTCTAATTGTCTAATTGGATTATATTAATTAGAGGACCTGGCCGCCCTCTCGCCCTGAGCACAGAAGGGTGTGTGTGTGTGTGTGTGTGTGTCTGTGTGTGTGTGTGTGTGTGTGTGTGTGTGTGTTTCTCTCTGTGTGTGTGTGTGTGTGTGTGTGTGTGTGTGTGTCTGTGTGTGTCTGTGTGTGTGTCTGTGTGTGTGTGTGTGTGTGTGTGTGTGTGTGTGTGTGTGGAGGATGACTCAGGCTCCTCTGTGGCCCCATCTTTAATCAGAGCCACTGGCTTCTGCAGGAGCCCAGCAACTTATCTTCATCACATGCACACACACACACACACACACACACAGTGAGGGCCCCGGGCTCTGGTGTGTGAGTGTGTGTGTGTGTGTGAGGGGCAGTTTGGATCAGATGAACTCCCCAGATAGGCGCCTCTGAGCCTGCTCTAATTCCCTCCTCTCTCTCTCTCAGCGTGCCGGCCCCTCCATCCCTCTCTGTCCAGTTACCGAGAGAAAAGAAAAGAAAAGAACTATTAGTACTACAAAAAAAGAGAAAACAGATCGCTGTGTGGAGAGGGCACCGCCAGCGTGAACCTCTGAATCTTTCATCTGTCTCACAGGCCGGCCGTGTCCAAGCCTGTGATCTGCTGGCTGTTTAAGTTGAGGGCGGATAGCAGGGGCTAGTCTCCTGCCTTCTCCTCACGTTGAGTAGCCACTGCTGAAATGGGGAGCAGGTGAAAACTCCCCTCGTCCATTGTGAGGGCATGATTGTGTGTGTGTGTGTGTGTGTGTGTGTGTGTGTGTGTGTGTGTGTGTGTGTGTGTGTGTGTGTGTGTGTGTGTGTGTGTGTGTGTGTGTGTGTTATGTGTCTGTCTGTGTCTGTGTCTGTGTGTGTATGTGTGTGGCTGGCAGCACACTGGATGAATGGGAGGAGAGGGCAGGTTTGTTTGAGAGAGTAGTGTGTGCGCCGTGCTGTCATGGGAACCTCATCAAAGCCCTCAGCCGTAGCTCGGGGCCAAATAGGGGAGAAGATGATCATGAGTCAGAGTACATGAAGAGTGGAGACGGAAAGTGCCGGAATAGCCCGGCTGACAGGTGCTGATTTGGGGCTTGAACTGGAGAAGCTTCAGGTTGTGTTGAGCGCAAAGCAAACGAGAGAGTGTGACAAGACTAGATAGTAATAGTGTTTCTTGTCAGTTTTTCCTCCATTACTCTCCTGTGTTTATTTCAAGAAATTATTTTCTTCTGCAAACTGTTGTTTAATTCATAGTTTTGAGTACAACAGGGGAAAGTCATATAACTGTGGCATGAAGTGCGGCCTTGTCTGGAGGCAGATGATTTTCAGGTGCCAAAGCGAACAGAAGAGTGTGAGTTCTCGTCTTTCAATTTGCTGCGGCGTCGCCTCTCCCACTGCTCTCGATCTGACCCTCATCACGGTCATCCATCTCTTCATCACATCACTGCTGCCTCTCACTCGATGGACACAGATGACAGCCCCCCTCTGCTCCCTGACCGCCTGATTCCCCATCTGTCTTCTAACCAGTCTCCATCTCAGGGAATTTGTTTCAAACTTGAGTGCCTCTCTTAGTGACTGTTGTCTCTCTCAGTCTGTCCCCTCATTCACTTCCCTCTTCATTTTCTCCCTGTCTCTCTGTCTCACTCTGTCTATCTATCTATTAATTTTTTCTGTATCTATTTTTTAATCTCGCTCTCTCTCTCTCTACAGTATCTCCCACACACACTCTCTCTCTCTCAATCTCTCTGTCTCTCTTTCTCCATCTTTCTATCTATCTATTTATCTATCTATCTATCTATCCCTATCTATCTCTATCTATTTTTTAATCCATCCATCTCTTTCTCTCTCCATCTCTCTCTCCTACAGGTAGGGTCACTCCATGTCTTGCTCCTCGTCCCGTCAGCGTGTCCCGGCCCCTGTCTCGTGCGGCTCAGGAGATCCTGGAGGTGCAGAGCGTGGAGCAGGAGGCGCCGTGCGACGGCGAGGAGCAGGACGAGGAGGAGGAGGAGGATGACCGTCAGGCTCTGGCCAGTCTAGAGGAGGAGTTCAGACAGATGAGCGCACAGCCAGGTGAATGCAGCACACACGTTCTGTAATTAATGTGACATCACACGCACTTCTCTGCAGCTCATCTTGTTATGCCACAGCAGCAACATCAGCGATGACGTTCAGTTACTGATGAGAACATGCTTGGGTAGATAGAAGCCTTCCACCTCTGCTGTAAGGACAGGATCTCTTGACTTCCTGTATGAATAGTAAACGAGATGTTTATCTGGGTCAGAGGTTCTCGTGCGCGTCCTCATATCCTGTTAAACATGTGTTTATATAAGCTGGGCAGTATGTGTTCCCCCTGGGCCCTGGCATTTGTCGTGTTTGTGAGTTGACGACCTCCCGCTGGGACAACACACCCGCCCTCACAGCGCCGCTCATGTCTCTCTGGCAGAGCTCATGTGATTTGAATGCTGTAGCATTAGCACGTGCTTATGATGGGGTAACAGCCAGGAAGCGTGTTGTACCTTTTCCTCCTGACAGGTGAGGGCCCCGGTGTCTGCAGGGGTCCCATGGCGGCGCACGGTTCACCGACCGGGTCAGAGGGCCACCGTCCGACCGGGAGGAGCGCCAGCAGTGGAGCGTCACGGTGGGTACTCGCGCTTAACCGCCGTGCCCACGGAAGGTGCCAGCGCTCGTTAAGAGCAGCTCATTAGTGGCACCTCGTTAGCGCGCAACGCCTGCCTTCTTTATTTTTCTTCTTCTCTTTCTTCTTACAGGCCACGCTAAGCACCCACCTCCGAATAATTTTGCCGTACATATTTCTGCCTTTAATGTAGTGTGTGCGTGCAGGCAATTACTAATGTGTTTTTTAGTGAGCGGAGAGCAGGCTAAAAACATTGGGGCCTGTCTCTGGCTCTGCCTGTCTGTCTCCCTCTCAGCAAGGTGCTGGTGGATGCACCATGTGCCTGTCAGCCTTTCAAATATACTCTGTGATGCATGAAGTACGTGAGTGGAAAAGCAGCTCACACACACTACAGGTTGCCCTGTCTTCTACCTCTGTAGAACAATGATGTTTATGACTTTTTTTCCTCCACTTCTCTCTCTCTCTCTCTCTCTTTCTCTGATACTCATCCTCAGGCGAGGGACATGTTCACCCCTTCTCCTCTTGTCTGCAGTGTGTTCTTATCCTCCTCAGCATGGTGCATATAAAAGCACTCTAGGGTTTCTTGTCAACTGGCTCTTAAAATCCTTCACCATGACAGTTTAAATTACACTGTGTGGGTGTATTTGTATGTGAGATCATGTATGTGTGTGTGTGTGAGTGTGTGTGGGTATGTGTGTGTGTGTGTGTGTGTGTGTTTGAGGAGGAGTATGCATGCACTTAAGTATGGAT